>NC_056442.1:4792832-4955332 GCF_018296145.1 Oncorhynchus tshawytscha | reverse complement strand
CTCACTCTCACTCTCTCTCTCCCTCTCCCTCTCTCCCTCTCTCTCTCTCTCCCTCCTCTCTCCTCCCTCTCTCCCTCTCTCCCTCTCTCTCCCTCCCTCCTCCCTCTCTCCCTCTCTCCCTCTCTCCCTCTCTTCTATCCTCTTTCTTTCTCTGTTTAACTATTTTCTCCTCTCCTTTGCCTTGTTATCACTGCAGACAAATAAACTTTATACACACACACACAGGCACATTGAGTTATTTCTGCAACACACTCTTTTTAACAAAAATACCAACCAAACGCCACCCAAACCAAGCAATCTGCTGTGATATGCATAACAAAAGGGCCTGACGTATCCATAATTTCATATGGACCTTTAGATCATTCAATATTGACTGGTGATTGTGTGAATGGGACAGATTACTGTTGTAAGACCTGTACACACCCTCTGGAAGAATCTGATTGGCAGACAATGATCATGTTCATTCTACGGGTCATTCTAATTCTAATATAGTTTCACATTGTGTCAATGTTTTTCACTTTCTTCCCAGAAGTTTGCTGTGATGGGGGGGGGGTCACAGTCCTTTAAAAACCTTGGGTCATCAAACTTTCTCTGGAAGTGAACATGAGACCTAAAACAGCTGCCGTTGCTCTAAGTTCTTACTGTTATTTATGTCGCTTGGGGTTAGAAGAGCATCTGCATCAAACTATAGACTGATACCAAATGTTGTTGGGTTAGTTTGTTATTTATCTATTTGAGTTTCTGGGTTTTGCGCACAACTAGAGTTAGAGAAGATACTCTGCCGCTGTTTTACTGACTCTCTCTCACACACACACACACACCATCTCTCTGTGCCAACTATGTGTGTGTGTGAGAGAGAGAGGGGGGTATTGACTTTTCCTGTGTGGAAAATAACCAGGATTCTGACAGTACAGTGGGAGTACTACAGCCATAGAGCAGGAAGAGGATCAGATTTTATCAATTTGTGTGTGTGTTGTAGCTGTTGGGTGTGACTAGTAGGACAGTGGAGTTGTGTACGTTTTTTGGCGTCTAGTCTGTAGAATGACAGGAACACTTCTTAGGTTCCTCCTTCCTGTGAGGTCAGAGGTCAGGAGGAAGTTGATCATGTGTCATATCTCACCAGACATTCCTCCATGTTTGTTTTCTCTGGGAGGCATCTGGAACTTTCTATCTAGCCAAATGAGAATGTGAAACAATGTTATCCCCTCTTCTTCTTTCGCTCTGACCGCGCTGCCCATTCTGTTACTGAAGACCCCCCTCGGCCCAGATAACTGTGTGGGGCAGGGGGGTTAAAGAAGACGGACTATGGACTCTGCTTCCTATATCTGCCACTGGACACACAAAACGCCCTGCCCTCTGAGTCTGTGCCACATCGCTGTTATTTCTACATCTCTGAGGAAGGTCAAGATGTGTGCTACAAACTAACCTCTTCCGAAGATACCGAAGAGAATGCTTGAATCAGTTTTCCTTTGGGTTCATTAAAACACCTCCAGTACCACTGGATCCCAGGTACGGGTCGTCACCAGTTCGGTTACCATTCAGCAGGGTTGAATGGTTCAAAATCAGTTCCAGATTCACTGTTACCACATTGAAAACCAACACTATTAAGACAATCTTTCTTCTATTTATTCACACACTCCCCTTTCTCCTTCCGTGTTTTATCAAATCCAGCTCAGCTTACTCTCTGGAGAGAGGAACAATCTTGGTTCAACTCAACCCTGGGCTACAATAACACTGTAGCAGAAACCTTACTGAAATAAAACTGGAGATTACTACAATTATACATGTGTGTTTATTTCTCTGACACTGCAGCAGAGTGCTTCACACATGCACACTTCATCCTCACCCTAACCACTACTCTCCAGAGAGCTGTCTTATCTAACTGTTATCCTAGAACCCTACAAAGTTGACATGACTTCAAAGTAAATACTAGTTAGTAAACTTCAAAGTGGCTGAGTGCATGCTTGACCTAGCGGAATTAAGGTTGACAAAGTAGTCACGCTGTTCATACGCCGCTGATGAGTGACAATGTGAACAGGGCAGGCGCCAGAACGAATCAGTTGGACTGGCGTTTGATTTTTAGAGGCGGGCCCGTTTTTCCCACGGAACCTCCAGTGTGCACGCACTTGCGCCTTCACACATTTTGGTAATGGGTGTTATGATAAAGACAGCTTGTGAGTTTCAAGTTTGGGGAAGCTTACAAGTTATCCTACCATTTCTACCAGTTATGATTATTTTAATACTGTGTACATTTTCGTGGAACAGTTTCATTTCAATAATAACTTTTTTAGTTTCTCAAAATTGTCACATGGTTAATCACAATCTTAATTTTAAATAATACAAATATAGAAGTTAAAATTAAACTAATGCAAGAGCATTTTGCCATATGGACACAGGACACCGCCTACACCGTGATCCATTGGAAGAAATGAGCGTATGGAACTAAGAGAGAACAAATTCTTATTTACAATGAGGCCTACCCCTGACGACGCTGGGCCAATTGTGTGCCGCTCTATGTGACGCCCAATAACGGCCGGATGTGATGCAGCCTGGATTCGAACCAGGTACTGCAGTGACGCCTCTTGCACTGAGATGCAGAACACTGCGCCACTCGGGAGCCCCTGTAACGTCCATCATCAACTAAGTAAAATACATAAGCCTAAAGCTGACAAAACAGTAGAAAATATCATGGTGAAAATTCAGGTTATTTCAATTGCATTAATCTCTACTCTGCCTGTCTGCCTCCCATTCAATCATTTAATCAATCAATCAGTCAAATGTATTTATAAAGCCATTTTTTACATCGGCCGATGTCACAAAGTGCTGTACAGAAACCCAGCCTAAAACCCCAAACAGCAAGCAATGCTGGTGTAGAAGCACGGTGGCTAGGAAAAACTCCATACAAAGGCCAGAACCTAGGAAGAGACCAGGCTATGAGGTGAGGCACAGCCAGTAGAGGACTGGCCAATCTGTCTTGATTTGCGCTATGGGTAATGAATTGTAACATTGTATCAACTCAGCATGTTGGTGTGCTCAGGCGTGCGTGCTCCCTCCCTCAACATTATCAGGGCAGAAATTCAGCATTGCTCACAGAGCACTCAAAACAAAAGACAATGAAAAAATTGAGAACTCAAAAATGATGGTTATGAAATAAACCAAAACTTGTTTCTCACAAGTGTAGCAGGTTGTGAACTCTGCAAACAACAGTTCCACTCAGAGAATGAGAATGGTAAATTACCAATACATGCATTAACATAAATTTAATGTAAACAAATGACGGGGGTTAATGGTACAGGTACTAGGCCTAGTGGTTATATATGTAATGGTGAATTGATACAAATAAACAATCGAAGGTTAAACCATTCTGGAGAGTTGATTGCATGCATTCTGGAGAAAGACGCCCAGATCTCCGCAACACACCCTTTCTTCTTGTCTCAACATTTGAAATGATACTCAAGACACATTATAGATGCTTTACGCTAAGCCTATTGCCACACACGCTCCCAAATTGCTTGCTTCAGAAACAGGCATAGGCCTATGCACTTGTGATGTGAAACAATACACTGTTGTTTAAAAAATACAAAATAAAGTATTTTCAATGATTTTATTTAGACAGGAGTAATTATAATTTTGGCAAAACATCCATTTAGTTTAGGGGAAGCCAGAATCTGAACAGTGCACTGTGCACCTGCCAATTTCCCTTTCTAATTCGCAAGTGGATGAAACCAGAGATCTGTATATAATGACGAGATGCTCATGTCTCCGTCCAAACAATTTGAGTCGTTGTCCCAAAGGCAGGAATGCAGGTGACAAGCTAGGTCTGCATAATACGGATAGTATTCAGACCCCTTCCCCCTTTCCACATTTTTATGTTACAGCCTTATTCTAAAATGGATTACACTTAATGTTTTTCCTCAATCCACACCATACCCAAAATGACAAAGCAAAAACAGGTTTTTTGATTTTTTTTGTGTAAATGTAATCAAATAAAATAAAAACTTAAGTGCCTTATAACCTTAAGTGTTCAGACCCTTCGCTATGAGTTGAAATTGAGCTCAGGTGCATCCTGTTTCCATTGATCATCCTTGAGATGATTCTACAACTTGATTGGAGTCCACCTGTGTCAAATTCATTTGATTGGACATGATTTGCAAAGGCACACACCTGTCACACACCTGTCCCACAGCATGTCAGAGAAAAAATCAAGCCATGAGGTCGAAGGAATTTTCCATAGAGCCCCTAGACAGGATTGTGTCGAGGCACAGACCTGGGGAAGGGTACAAAAAATGTCTGCAGCATTGAAGGTCCCCAAGAACACAGTGGCCTCCATCATTCTTAAATGGAAGAGGTTTGGATCCACCAAGACACTTCCTAGAGCCGGCCGCCCGGCCAAACTGAGCAATCGGGAGAAGGGCCTTGGTCAGGGAGGTGACCAAGAACCCGATGGTCACTCTGACAGAGCTCTAGAGTTCCTCTGTTGAGATGGGAGAACCTTTCAGAAGAACAACCATCTCTGCAGCACTCCACTAATCAGGCCTTTATGGCAGAGTGGCCAGACGGAAGCCACTCCTCAGTGAAAGGCACATGACAGCCCGCTTGGATTCAAAATCTCAAAACCTGGCACCATCCCTACGGTGAAGCATGGTGGTGGCAGCATCATGCTGTGAGGATGTTTTTCAGCGGCAGGGACTGGGAGACTAGTCAGGATCGAGGGAAAGATGAATGGCGCATAGTACAGAGATCCTTGAAGAAAACCTGCTCCAGTGTGAAGGTTCACCTTCCAACAGGACAACGACCCTAAGCACACAACCAAGACAACGTAGGAGTGGTTTCGTGACAAGTCTCTGAATGTCTTTGAGTAGCCCAGCCAGAGCCCTGACTTGAACCCGAGTGAACATCCCTGGAGAGTTCTGAAAATAGCTGTGCAGCGACACTCCTCATTCAACCTGATAGAGCTTGAGAGGATCTGCAGAGAAGAATGTGAGAAACTCCCCAAATACAGGTGTACTTGTAGCGTCATACCCAAGAAGACTTAAGGCTCTTATCACTGCCAAAGGTGCTTCAACAAAGTACTGAGTAATGGGTCTGAATACTTATGTAAATGTGATATTTCAGTGTTCTATATTTAATACATTTGCAAAAAAATGATTTGTTTTATGCTTTGTCAATATGGGGTATTGTGTGTAGATTGATGAGGAAATAATTTTATCCATTTTTAGAATACGGCTGTAATGTATCAATGTGGAAAAAGCCAAGGGGTCTGAATAGTTTTCAAATGCACTTTATTATACCCATAGACAAACATTGGCAGTAGAATGGCCTTACTGAAGAGCTCAGTGACTTTCAATGTGGCACTGTCATAGGACGCCACCTTTCCAAAAAGCTAGAGCTGCCCCGGTCAACTATAAGTGCTGTTATTGTGAAGTGGAAACGTCTGGGAGCAAAAACGGCTCAGCCGCAAAGTGGTAGGCCACAAGCACACAGAATGGGACTGCCGAGTGCTGAAGCGCGTAAAAAATCTCCTCTCTTCAGTTGCAACACTCACTACCGAGTTCCAAACTGCCTGTGGAAGCAACGTCAGAATAAGAACAGTTTGTCGCAAGCTTCCTGAAATGGGTTTCCATGACCGAGCAGCTGTATTTCTGTCTTTAATAAAGCCCTTTTGTGTGGGAAAACTAATTCTGATTGGGAGGGCTTGGCTCCCAAGTGGGTGGGCCTATGCCCTCCCATGGCTGTTCCCTTGCCCAGTAAAGTGAAATCCATAGATCAGGGCCTAATGAATGTATTTCAATTGACTGGTTTCCTTCTATGAACTGTTACTCAGTAAAATCTTTGAAATTGTTGCATGTTGCATTTTATATTTTTGTTCAGTATATGACTGGTGGAAGTTCAGTTTGCATCAGGGGAGCATGTAGTCTAGTGACAGGGTTCATAAAAACAGGAAAAAAATCATCAGGGTGTATAAAACCATTGTCCTGTCAGATTTGAGTGTGTGTTTGTGTTTGCACACCATTGTGTTGTCAGTTGAGACAGTTTTATAGTCTATCCTGGTGCCAGTCTCTGCTCTGGTCTGTGAGTCACTGAACTATGGGGAGAGAGCGAGGGAGTGAAAGAAAGAGAGGGTGAGAGCAGGGGGGAGAAAGGTTTGAGTCCGGGAAAGAGAGGAGAAAGGTTAAAAGAAAAGTCCATGGTCTCTTCCGTGAGAGATCAGTTTAAGGGAATTTCTCATGGTAACTTTGTGTATAAATAAATAGAGAATGGGACATAAATTTTGTGTGTGTGTGTGTCACGTCCGATAGTTGGCTCCCATGCCCTTGTCAGCAGGGCTCAGTGGTGAAAGTTTAAGGCTGTTACACTGTTAGGCATATCTATGGTGATGGATGTGTGTGGGTGCATTACCATTAGAGTGCACACAGAGTATCTAAACCCAGAGACCCACCGACACAAAACTTCCAGGAACGCTTCGTGAATCAGACTCGACAGACCAGACAGGGGTTTGGGAAGTCAATGGGAGAAGTGAAAAATACTCCCTTTGCTGCTAATATTCTCTAAATCGACCTAGGTGTCTTAGGTAGCTGAACATGTTACCCCAACCTTGTGTGGAAGTGACAAACTGACATGTTTTCATTTTGGTGTAAAATAACTTTATATCTAAGGAGGGCTTTTGATTTGACGGCCTGCGCAGTTCGGAGCGAGACGACCGTTAGACCCGATGAAGTTTCTGAGCTTAGCTAGCCAACGTTGCCATGACATCGCCTACAAGCGTGATTGTGGATTTCTATTGTAGAGGCAGTTTCTAAGCATCGTCATACTGTACTATACAATCTTTGGATGGCGTGTGTGTGGTGTTAGCTAGCAGCTTCCTCCCCAGGGGACGGAGGTCACTGATATACTGCTGACCAATAAGTGCCTCGATGTGCCTTCACATGCCCATGTATTGTTCACAGTTCCTGTCCAGCTGATAGATTTAAACATGTCTGTCAGAGCCTGTTGAGCTGCTTCTTGAACCTCAATCTCACCTAGGCCTATACAGAGACAAGTTCAGCACCATGTTGATACTGTCTCCCTTGACCCACTCCGACACCCCTCCTCTCTCTCCCTCTACCCTTCCTATCGCTCTCCCCTCTTCCCAGCGGCCCTTCCGTCAGCGGTCTTGACGTTAATGTTCAGCCCGTACCAGAGGGGTATCTACTGTGATGACGAGAGCATCAGATATCCTTACAGAAGAGACACCATCTCGCACAGGGCAATGGCTGCAGTCACCATCCCCTCCTCCATAGTCATAGTAAGTTTGATGAACAACTTGATGGTTATGTACAAAATGGCACGCTATGGTACGAGTTTACCTCTGTTATGGTACGAGTTTACCTCTGCTATGGTACGAGTTTTCCTCTCTCTCTCCATAGATAACTACAGGAGAAGCGTACCTGGTCTACTCCAAGCGTCTCCACTCCAACTCTAACTTTAACCAGTACATGTCAGCTCTCTACAAGGTCAGTTGGAACACGGGTCATAGTTTAGGGCTGACAATATGTGGTCTTAGCTCAGATTGGCTAGTTGCCTCTTCCCAATTTCATTGGTTCGGGAAAGTGGTTAAATTGGCCTGTGCTGTGCCTCTACTAGGTGGTGGGGACCTTCCTGTTTGGAGCAGCTGTGAGCCAATCACTGACTGACCTGGCCAAGTTCACCATCGGCAGGCCACGCCCTAACTTCCTGTCTGTGTGTAATCCCACTGTTTGTTCTGGGTACATGCTGCAACTCAACTGTACTGGCAACCCTCGAAACGTCACTGAGTCCAGGTGTGTGTATCTTTCTGTCTGTCTTTCTTCTCTTGCTATGTGATGCAATGTCAACATGTTTCTCTCCTCTGTGTTCCAGATTGTCGTTTTACTCCGGACACTCTGCCTTCGGGATGTACAGCATGCTGTTTCTAGCAGTGAGTGTTTTTTATTTGTGTGAGTTTCATACACATGTGAGATGACGATTAATGTGTGTGTTTGTGTGTGTGTAGTTGTATGTGCAAGCACGTATGCAGGGGAAGTGGACTCGTCTGGTCAGACCCACAGTGCAGTTCTTCCTCGTGGCGTTTGCGTTGTACGTTGGATACACACGGGTTAGCGACTACAAACACCACTGGAGCGACGTACTGGTGGGACTGCTGCAGGGAACTCTCATCGCTGTGCTCAACGTGAGTGTGTGTAGGAGGTGTGTGTGTGTTTGTACATGTGCTGAGCAATTAAACCGAAATGTCTGTAGTTCTTTGGTTTTGGAACAACTAATTGACCGATGTCAGTTAAATTATTTTAATTCCATTCTGTTTTTTCTGTGAGCTCAATGTGCACATTGCACAGTTACTCTAGAGATAAATCAGATCAAAGCCCGAACTGTGTGATGTAGTACGGAGTTGTAGTTTACAGAATATACATGATCTAAGTGACTGATAGTTGGTATTCGGCAGTCATAAAAGTATTGGGGCGGCAGGGTAGCCTAGTGGTTAGAGCGTTGGACTAGTAACTGGAAGGTCGCAAGTTCAAACCCCCAAGGTACAAATCTGTTGTTCTGCCCCTGAACAGGCAGTTAACCCATTGTTCCTAGGCCGTCATTGAAAATTTGTTCTTAACTGACTTGCCTAGTTAAATAAAGGTAAATAAATAAATTACTTTGAACTACTAAAACACTGATTTTCAACAGAAACCGTAGGCAGCAGCTCTATAGAGATGAGATGAGAATTTTGTTCTTAACTGAGTTAAATAAAATAAAAATAAAAATGATGACTTGGAATTAAATAATAAAGTCATCAAATAAAACAAATGTAATATACACAACAACCAAGATATTTTATTCAAGTAATGTTAATAAGTGATGAGCAGTAATGGGCAGTCACTACCCTCATGGGACTTTTGTTTTATTCTGTGTTACAGCATTTAACCCACAATGCATTTAATGTTTCAAATAAAATTGTGACCAAAATCTAAAACGTAATTATTTTTTCATAATCGACCTGAAACTGAACCGACCTCAAAAAGCACTAATCGCTCAGCACTGCTGACTTTAAACTATTCTTTTCTCTCAGGTTTGCTACGTCTCTGATTTCTTTAAGCTCCGCCCCCCTCCTCGCTGCCCACGATCAGAGACGGCTGAAGACGAACACCTAGAGGCCAAACCTGGCGTGAACCCAGACACACAACTACACAACAACCACTACAACTATACAACTACTACAGCCTGAACACAGACTAACAACTACACTGCAACTACACAACAACCTCTACACAACAATCATGGCAACCGTGGGGAAGGGGCGGCGACAGGAATTTGTTGGTGGGTAGGCCTGCAGAAATTTGGGTGGGCAATTTTTTCAAATTAAAATGTTTTGTTAACTAACTTCCTGCAATGTTGCCATGTGGCCAAGAGAGAAATGTACCGTTTTATAGCTGTCTATGAATTCTATCTGATGATGTTTGCATGTTTAGGTAAAAAGACGACAAATAATTAGAGCCCGACCCCGCATTGGATTTTTGGGTCCGATACCGATTTTGAGGGAGGGAAAAGTCACAGATTACTGATATCTGTCGATTTATTGTTTTTTTTAGAGGTTGAATGAAAAACGGACCAAATTGTGCTACAAAGGATCAACAGATACTCTAAATGACCATTTTTTAACTAAATATTATAGTTAACATTATTTAAGAACATTTTATGTGGTTTACAGGAGATCCATCAAAAAGCAATTAGGTTCTCTATAAATTCGACAGTGAATACAAAGCTTGTTTAGTTGACTTTCTTAGGTGCAACTTAAAAATGTCTATGGCAGTGGAAAAGAGGTATGAAAAAGTATTTGTGCTAAACCACCATAAGGGTGAGTAGATTTTACTCGTGTTTTACAGCAGTCAAAGGTCATGGAAACAAACACTTTATGGTCCACCTTGCAATGAGAGTACTTACGACAAGCACACGCTAGCTGTTCATTACGACAATGTTTTCTTAAAGAAACCATATTTACATAACACTGTTATTCAATACAAAATGAATTGGCTATACATTTCAACTGCAAATGGCATGCGCTGATGACTGAAAATGTTTATGCGTGCAAATTCTTGCTGCACTGGTTTTTGTCACACGTTCTAATTTCGCGAGCTAGCTAACATTAGCTACTTATCTCATAATGAATGCAAGCACATGGCCTGAATGATAGACCTGCGCCAAGTGTCTTGTTTTTTGCAGATTGCATATTTCAGAAAACTAACTAAATTAGCCCACTAGCTAACATAATAGGCCCTGACATTATCGGTCTTCTATTTGTATCAAGGACGAGTGTTCACTTTGGCGCCAGTCCAGTGTTGGCACATACGTAGCACAGATTGCTGGCTAGATAGCTAAGCTAACTACCTTTCTGGTTAGCTAGCCAGCTAACGTTAACAAAGTGAGAATGTGATGAGGACAGGGCTGCTTGCTTGGTGAAGTGTACTTTTGATTATTTACTCATGCTGGCTGTGGCAAGCTACTCAAGCTACAAACCACCATGTCTACTTTCCCTCACATTGTGGACTAGGGCTGAATGATGTTCAATGAGCAGCTGGTAGAGTGCCCTCTTTAGGCAACCATTGAAAATGGAGCAGACATATTTGTTTATTATATGTATATAATATGGGCACTTTATCTGTGGAATAAAGGCAGATAAAAATATCGGACGATTAATATCGGTCAACCGATTTTTATCGGTTGGGCCCTACAAATAATGTCCCATTTGGAACACTGACAAGGAAAGAGCAGTACTTACAAAATATATATATATCTAGAAAGAAAATAGGTTTTTGCTCCCAGTGGGGGCACCCATGGGCCAACCCATGCCTACGCCCCTGCCGTGTGGCTGTCTGTGTGAGAGAAGTGTGTATACCAGTGACTAGAATAAATGGAACGTATCAAACACCTCAAGCATATGGAAACCACATGTTTGTTTATTCCGGTCCAGCATTACAATGACCCTGTCCTCCGATAGCTTCTCCCACCAGCCACCACTGGTGTATATGAGAAGATGTGTAAAACCACTCACATGCACATGCATTTAACTTTGTATTTTATTTTAATACAATGTACTAAAAGTATGGAGGATGAGACAGTTTTTTAACAGAGACAAAGAATTATTGTGTAGTTTCCTAAATTTCAATTATGCTAACAGGAAACACTGAAACAACTTTTTTATTTTTTTAAATTTATGATTCATTTATATTTCCTGTGCAGCAGCATCAACCAGGTTGTCTTCTTGGGATTTGTAGTTTATTTGAGTGTCCTGTAGTTCTTTTTTAACCCACCCTCTAGTCTAGTTTGTATTTGTAAATGAGTTTTTTGTGTGTTTGTAATGCTTTGATCGCTTTTACCTACACTGGAGCTACTAATCCTCTCACACTTCTTCCATCAAGACAGCGGTCTCCAAGCCTCGTGCTGGGGAGCTACTGGGCTGCAGACTTTTGTTCCCGCCCACCACCAACCTACCTGATTTAACTAGTCGTTAAGACCTTGATTAGCTGAATCAGGTGGGTTAGTGTGCTCATCCTGTAGTTCTCCAGGGGGGCAATGGTCTGTGGAGTTCAGTGTTAGGCCTACTGGTACCTAGCATTTCTGTAGAAGACATGCATGTACAGTATATGGAATGTAAAACAGTGTTGCATAGATAATTACTTTCTAACTAACTGTTTTTCTGTCGTATCTTTAAGAATGTAATACCACTACTAGCCCACTGTGATGTTTTTTTAAAATGTTATTGACGCAACTTATATTAGTTACTCCAGTTTATTATATATAAAGCTGTGTATAACCTGCCTTCTCGCATGGCAACACAGGTCCAGATCATGATGCCATGTGCTGCCTTTGAAATGTTGATGTTGACAATCGTCAGTGTGTCAATGATTGATTGAGTCACTCACTGAGATGTTCTCTGAAAAACACATTACACTTCTGCAAAGTGTTAAGATATACACTATATGACCAAAAGTATGTGGACACCTGCTCGTCCAACATCTCATTCCAAAATCATGGGCATTAATATGGAGTTGGTCCCCGCTTTGCTGTTATAACCGCCTCCAATCTTCTGGGAAGGCTTTCCACTAGATGTTGGATCATTGCCATGGGGACTTGCTTCCATTCAGTCACCAGCATTAGTCAGGTTGGGCACTGATGTTTGGCGATTATGCCCTGTTCGCAGTCGGTGTTCCAATTAATCCCAAAGCTGTCCGATGGAGTTGAGGTCAGGGCTCTGTGCAGGCCAGTCAATTTCTTCCACAACGATCGACAAACCATTTCTGTATGGGCCTCGCTTTGTGCATGAGGGCATTGTCATGCTGAAACAGGAAAGGGCCTTCCCCAAACTGTTGCCACAATGTTGGAAGCACAGAATCGTCTAGAATGTCATTGATTTCCCTTCACTGGAATGAAAAAAACCCCAGCCCCAGACAACTATTCCTCCTTCACCAACCTTTACAGTTGGCACTATGCATTGGGGCATGTAGCATTCTCCTGGCATCTGTCAATCCCAGATTCATCCGTCGGACTGTCAGATGGTGAAGCGTGATTTATCACTCCAGAGAACGCACATCCACTGATCCAGAGTCTAATTGCGAGCTTTACACCACTCCAGCTGACGCTTGGCATTGCATATGGTGATCTTACACAGAACCCAAACTGGCTGTGCGCGTGCACCATCGTGCATAAATTTATTTAGTCCCCCCACACCAAACGCGATCATGACACGCAGGTTAAAATATCAAAACAAACTCTGAACCAATTATATTAATTTGGGGACAGGTCAAAAAGCATAAAAAATTTATGGCTAGTTAGCTTGCACTTGCTGGCTAATTTGTCCTAATTAGCTAGCTTGCTGTTGCTAGCTAATTTGTCCTGGGATATAAACATTGAGTTGTTATTTTACCTGAAATGCACAAGATCCTTTATTCCGCCAATTAATCCACACATAAACGGTCAACCGAATCATTTCTAGTCTCTTCCTTCCAGCCCTTTTCTTCTCTTGACTTTATATTGCGATTGGCAACTTTCATAAATTAGGTACATTACCGCCACTGACCTCGTTCGTCTTTCAGTCACCCATGTAGGTATATCCAATGAGGAGATGACACGTGAGTACCTGCTTCTATAAACCAATGAGGAGATGGGAGAGGCAGGACTTACAGCGTGATCTGCGTCAGAAATAGAACTGATTTCTATTTTAGCCCGTGGCAAAGCAAATGCTCGCTGGTGCGCACGCAATAATTGAATAACATAATTTCAAAATGTAATTTGCAATGTTCGCACACCAGATGCGAGCAGTGTAGTCAGCCTGTTAGGCTTGTGCGGCTGCTCAGCCATGGAAACTCATTTCATGAAGCTCCAGACTAACAGTTTTTGTGCTGATGTTGTTTCCCGAGGCAGTTTGGACCGCGGTAGTGAATGTTGCAACCGAAGACAAGCGGTCCCGTTCTGTGAGCTTGTGGCCTACCACTTCGTAGCTGAGCCATTGTTACTCCTAGACGTTGCCACTTACAATAACAGCACTTACAGTTGACTGGGGCATCTCTAGCAGAGCAGAAATTTGACAAACTGACTTGTTGAAATGGTGGCATCCTATGACGGTGCCACATTGAAAGTCACTGAGCTTTTCACTACGGGCCATTGTTTGTCTATGGAGATTGCATGACTGGGTGTTCAATTTATACACCTGTCAGCAACGAGTGTGGCTGAAATAGCCGAATCCACTAGTTTGAAGGGGTGTCAACCTACTTTTGGCCATGTAGTGTATTTTATTGTGTTTGTATCCACACTGTAATCCTTCATAAGCTTGTCTGTAACAAACTGTAGCTGCAGTCAAATGTGTGTATTTCTTCTTGATGGAAAAGGGAACTTGATTTACAGAAGTGTCTTTCCTTTCTAATCTGACAACTCCTGCTGAGACGAAAGTGCATGCAGAACCACAGAGTTACTGCTGTGGAGGGATGGGTAGAGGGATGATTGAAAGAATGGATGGCTAAACGGATTGAATGAATGCATAGGAAGCCTTCAACTTCATCGATTCATCCAAGTGATTCACTAGGACTTTCCCAATGTTTGTTGGAGTGAGGCCACACCAGACCCAGTGATGAAGACATTGCACATGTTGTCATAGCTTTATTTCAATTTGTTTTATTTTATTTCTCTGTATTGCTTTTTTGTAGTTTTATGCATAAAGACGAACTAATATGCCCTTTGTGCATCAGACTGATTTTTGTTATTAAAGTGAGTGTGTGTGCTAGTTGATTCTGTAGCCTAATGAGGGAATAGTTGCTGAAAAGGGTGCAGGTATAAATTCCCTGTACCTCAACCACGGTTGCTATAAAGCCCTGTGCATGATTACATTTGTTTAGTTTGGGTGGTCCTTACAAAGACCCTCTTCGCAAACCATTTCGCTGTATACACTATGTGCTTCCTCGTAAGAACAGCCGATGTTATGGTACTGATGGTTTGTACTACCAGTGCAGCGCCTTCTAGTTGTCACATTGGGGAAAACTGTAGCATTTGAGCTAAGCCTAACCTTTACCCTCATTCTCCTAACCTGCCAAGTTAATTATTCTAACCTGCCATGTTAGTTCTCCTAACCTGCCTACATAATTATCCTAACCTAAAAAAATAAAAACAGTATTGCCACATTGACATGTACTTGGATGTACTCAGGTGAAACACTATCCTGTTGACAAGTGGAACTCCCAGGATGCTGCAGGCCTGTCCAGACTTGTCTGATTTGTGGGATAACTCTTGTCAGTTAGAAAACAAACTCCATAGGGTTATACTACAAATCAAAATCAATCAATTCAAATCAAATCAAATTTTATTTGTCACATACACATGGTTAGCAGATGTTAATGCGAGTGTGGCGAAATGCTTGTGCTTCTAGTTCCGACAATGCAGTAATAACGAGCAAGTAATCTAACTAACAATTCAAAAAAAAACTACTGTCATACACAGTGTAAGGGGATAAAGAATATGTACATAAGGATATATGAATGAGTGATGGTACAGAGCAGCATAGGCAAGATACAGTAGATGATATCGAGTACAGTATATACATATGAGATAAGTATGTAAACCAAGTGGCATAGTTAAAGTGGCTAGTGATACATGTATTACATAAGGATGCAGTCGATGATATAGAGTACAGTATCAACGTATGCATATGAGATGAACAATGTAGGGTAAGTAACATTATATAAGGTAGCATTGTTTAAAGTGGCTAGTGATATATTTACATCATTTCCCATCGATTCCCATGATTAAAGTGGCTGGAGTAGAGTCAGTGTCATTGACAGTGTGTTGGCAGTAGCCACTCAATGTTAGTGGTGGCTGTTTAACAGTCTGATGGCCTTGAGATAGAAGCTGTTTTCAGTCTCTCGGTCCCAGCTTTGATGCACCTGTACTGACCTCGCCTTCTGGATGGCAGCGGGGTGAACAGGCAGTGGCTCGGGTGGTTGATGTCCTTGATGATCTTTATGGCCTTCCTGTAGCATCGGGTGGTGTAGGTGTCCTGGAGGGCAGGTAGTTTGCCCCCGGTGATGCGTTGTGCAGACCTCACTACCCTCTGGAGAGCCTTACGGTTGAGGGCGGTGCAGTTGCCATACCAGGCGGTGATACAGCCCGCCAGGATGCTCTCGATTGTGCATCTGTAGAAGTTTGTGAGTGCTTTTGGTGACAAGCCGAATTTCTTCAGCCTCCTGAGGTTGAAGAGGCGCTGCTGCGCCTTCCTCACAATGCTGTCTGTGTGAGTGGACCAATTCAGTTTGTCTGTGATGTGTATGCCGAGGAACTTAAAACTTGCTACCCTCTCCACTACTGTTCCATCGATGTGGATGGGGGTGTTCCCTCTGCTGTTTCCTGAAGTCCACAATCATCTCCTTAGTTTTGTTGACGTTGAGTGTGAGGTTATTTTCCTGACACCACACTCCGAGGGCCCTCACCTCCTCCCTGTAGGCCGTCTCGTCGTTGTTGGTAATCAAGCCTACCACTGTTGTGTCGTCCGCAAACTTGATGATTGAGTTGGAGGCGTGCATGGCCACGCAGTCGTGGGTGAACAGGGAGTACAGGAGAGGGCTCAGAACGCACCCTTGTGGGGCCCCAGTGTTGAGGATCAGCGGGGAGGAGATGTTGTTGCCTACCCTCACCACCTGGGGGCGGCCCGTCAGGAAGTCCAGTACCCAGTTGCACAGGGCGGGGTCGAGACCCAGGGTCTCGAGCTTGATGACGAGCTTGGAGGGTACTATGGTGTTGAATGCCGAGCTGTAGTCGATGTACAGCATTCTCACATAGGTATTCCTCTTGTCCAGATGGGTTAGGGCAGTGTGCAGTGTGGTTGAGATTGCATCGTCTGTGGACCTATTTGGGCGGTAAGCAAATTGGAGTGGGTCAAGGGTGTCAGGTAGGGTGGAGGTGATATGGTCCTTGACTAGTCTCTCAAAGCACTTCATGATGACGGATGTGAGTGCTACGGGGCGGTAGTCGTTTAGCTCAGTTACCTTAGCTTTCTTGGGAACAGGAACAATGGTGGCCCTCTTGAAGCATGTGGGAACAGCAGACTGGTATAGGGATTGATTGAATATGACCGTAAACACACCGGCCAGCTGGTCTGCGCATGCTCTGAGGGCGCGGCTGGGGATGCCGTCTGGGCCTGCAGCCTTGCGAGGGTTAACACGTTTAAATGTCTTACTCACTTCGGCTGCAGTGAAGGAGAGACCGCATGTTTCCGTTGCAGGCCGTGTCAGTGGCACTGTATTGTCCTCAAAGCGGGCAAAAAGTTATTTAGTCTGCCTGGGAGCAAGACATCCTGGTCCGAGACTGGGCTGGGTTTCTTCCTGTAGTCCGTGATTGACTGTAGACCCTGCCACATACCTCTTGTGTCTGAGCCGTTGAATTGAGATTCTACTTTGTCTCTGTACTGGCGCTTAGCTTGTTTGATAGCCTTGCGGAGGGAATAGCTGCACTGTTTGTATTCAGCCATGTTACCAGACACCTTGCCCTGATTAAAAGCAGTGGTTCGTGCCTTCAGTTTCACACGAATGCTGCCATCAATCCACGGTTTCTGGTTAGGGAATGTTTTAATCGTTGCTATGGGAACGACATCTTCAACGCACGTTCTAATGAACTCGCACACCGTATCAGCGTATTCGTCAATGTTGTTGTCTGACGCAATACGAAACATCTCCCAGTCCACGTGATGGAAGCAGTCTTGGAGTGTGGAGTCAGCTTGGTCGGACCAGCGTTGGACAGACCTCAGCGTGGGAGCTTCTTGTTTTAGTTTCTGTCTGTAGGCAGGGATCAACAAAATGGAGTCGTGGTCAGCTTTTCCGAAAGGGGGCGGGGCAGGGCCTTATATGCGTCGCGGAAGTTAGAGTAACAATGATCCAGGGTCTTTCCACCCCTGGTTGCGCAATCGATATGCTGATAAAATTTAGGGAGTCTTGTTTTCAGATTAGCCTTGTTAAAATCCCCAGCTACAATGAATGCAGCCTCCGGATAAAGCCTCCGGATAAAGCAGAATCAATGAGTCAGCCAGCTAATTTGTCTACATATCCGGAGCTTTATTTATTTTATTTTTTAAGAAAAAGGTTTGAAATGGGAATGGACTACAGTGCCTTCATAAAATATTCATACCCCTTGACTTATTCTAAATTGTGTTACAGCCTGAATTCCATATGGATTAAAAAAATAATAATTTAAGGGGTGGATCAGCTTAATATTGCGAAAAGATTGTTGCTTCCATCAATGTAATTGTTTGCATCATTTCCAATCCCCCATGTATTTTTTGGGTAAATATATATATTCATATACATACACGTATGCATACATATACACATACCTATATAGACATCCATACTTTTTAAAGAATATACCTTTATTATTCCCCGCAAACCCTACCACCCTTCCACCAATTGGAGTAAACTAAAACACTTAGGCTTTTACTTTCAGTTTATACATCTTAACATTTTACAGACGATCGATTTTATAATAGTTATATTTTGTTTGTTTTTAGTCCTTCCTCTATTTCTGATGTCCATCCAGTTTGATTTGTATTTGTAACTATGCTATTTCACAACATTTCTGAACATATACATTTTACAGACCCTGTATGTTTTAGATGTTTTATCTTGCTATTAGTCCCACCCTTCAGCTCCATTCAACCTCTCAACATCATCCATTTTGGATTTCTATTTGTCATATATTTTTCAACTGTGCCGTGATGATTCACAAAAGTACTGAACCTTTCTATTCTCATAGCTTCTACAGATTTTAAAGGAAAAATAAAAATGTTGCTAAAATAATAATTATATTATTGATTGATTTGACTATGGCTTTTCAAATCATCCAGTATTGCTATCTGCAGCGTTAGTTCTAGGCAAATGTTTCAATTCTTCAGCCATTCCTGGACCTGTGACCAAAAACGACCTACATATGGACAATACCAAAATACATGATCTGATGACTCTGCCTCCTCACAACAAAATCTGCAGAGCTGGGAAGATTGTATCCCCCAGATATATAACATTCTTTTGGTTGCAAGAATTTTGTATTGTAATTTAAATTGAAAAATTCGAAGTGTTGAATCCGGCGTATCAATTCATAAACCATGTGCCATGGAATGGGTACATCGAAAATCTCTTCCCAACTATTTTGCAATTTATATGGCACAGCTGTCCGTTTTGTGGTCCTTTAAATGAAAATGATATGTTTTTATTTATCACACTTTTCTTTAACAATTTATGTTCTTTAATACAGGGCCGACACACAAGTTCCTTACTTTTTCCCCCTTCTACTTGCCTATTCCATTTTTGTGGTAATGCTGCAATTAATTGGTTGTAATTTTGGGTAGAGCAGACGTTTCCATATGTCTGTGTCAGCTGCATATATGACAACTCCACCAGTCCTATTTATGATATCATTCACTAAAATTATACCTTTACATTTAATTTTTTTTAAATTTTATTTAATTTCTTCGAAAAATACTTTTTACATTATTGTTATATTTTTTTACCAATTAGTATATTTGAGGTTAACCACAATATTTGTTGTATTATTTGTTCTGTCTTTTCAGGTGGATTAAACTGAAATCGCAACAAACTTTCTTAGGCTTATTTAAAAAATAACGATATTTTGGAGATGATTTCCTTTTCAAACAACCAAAAGTGAGCTGGTGTAATGTGAATAAAGGGAAAAAGGCCATTCTTGAACATAGGATGAGACATTCCTACCAATTTACTAGAGAACCCGTTTGGATTTAAGTAGAACTTTTGTATAACTGATGCCTTTAGTGAGAGGTCTAATGCTTTAATATTTAATTTCTGCCCTCGGAATTCATATTCATTATATAAAATTAATTATATAAAGGCCCTTTTAATTTTGTCTGGCTTGCCGTTCCAAATTAAACGTAATATTTTTTGTAAATATAATTTAAAAAGCAGGTCTCTGGGTGTAGGCAAAACCATAAGCAAATAGGTAAACAGTATTATAACTAGAGTTAATCAGGGAGATTTTTCCACAAATAGGTATTTTAATTTCCATGGTAGCAAGATCTTATCTATTTTTGCTAACTTTCTATAAAAAATTATTGGAGATCATTTCTTTCTTTTGGGATTTGTATACCGAGTATGTCCACATCTCCGTCAGACCATTTAATTGGTAAACTACATGGTAATGTAAAATGTTTTTTTTTTTTTTTGTGATCCAATACGTAATATTACTTATCATAATTTGGTTTTAATCCAGAGAGGATAGCAAAAGTATCTAGATCCTTTATGAGGCCATGAAGAGATTCTAATTGTGGTTTTAAAAGAAAACATGAATCATCAGCCTACAATGACACCTTAGTTTTTAAACCAAGGATTTCTAATCCCTTAATATTATTTTTTGATCTAATTTTAACAGCTAACATTTCGATGGCAATGATAAATAGATATGCCGATAGTGGACAACCTTGTTTTACTCCTCTAGATAGCTTTAAACTTTCTGAGATGTAGCCATTATTTACTATTTTACACCTAGAGTTACTATACACAACATTAACCCATTTTACAAGAGCTTCCCCAAAATTGAAATATTCTAGGCATTTATATATAAACTCCAGTTGTCCTTTATCAAAAGCCTTTTCAAAATCAGCAATGAGAACCAGGCCTGGTGTCCCCGATATTTCACAGTCTCCTATTGTTTCCAGTACTTGTCTTATATTATCTCCAATGTATCAGCCAATTGAAACCTGTCTGATTAGGATGAATAAGATCTGACAATACTTTTTAAATTCTATGCGCCAAGCATTTTGTTATGATTTTTGCATCACATCACTGAAGAGGTAAGAGGTCTCCAATCTTTTAAATGGACTGGATCTTTATATATACCACTTGGGTCCGGTTTCAGTAATAATGGTATCAGACCTTCTTGTTGCGTGTCTGATAATCTACCATTTATATAGGAGTGGTTAAAACATGTTAATAATGGTCCTCTGAGTATATCAAAATAAGTTTTGTATACTTCCACTTGTATGCCATCCAGCCCTGGAGTTTCCCCATCCTTAAAGGCTTTAATTGCATCATGAAATTCCTCCTTTGTAATTTGGCCTTCCCATGAGTCTTTCTGTACAGATGCTAATTTTACATTATTATTAGGAAGAAAATCCATACAATTAGTTTCAGTTAGTGGAGATGGAGACTGAAACGAAAACATATTCTTAAAGTACTTTACTTCCTCTTTCAAAATATCATTCGGTGAATCATGCATGACTCCATTTGTAACAAGTTTCAATAAAACATTTTGGGAGCATTTCTATATTGAAGATTGAAAAATAATTTGGTGCATTTTTTTCCCCATATTCCATTCAGTTTGCTTTATTTTTTTATAATCTATTACACTGGCTCTTTCTTGAATAAGTTCCTCCATTTCTTTTAGTTTTCCTAACTTATTCTGTGCCTCTATGGTACAGTTTTTATTGCTATCTAACTGTATTGTTAGTCCTTCAATTTCCTTTTTTAATATGGACTCTTGATCTAAATAGCTTTTGTTTTATAGATGAGTACTGAATTGCATGGCCTCTAAAGGCACATTTAAAAGTGTCCCATACAGTAAGGGGATCTGCTATGTTATGTCTGAAAAAGTTAGTTATAAATTCTTCTGTCCTAGTTCTAAACAATTTATCATCCAGTAGGCTTTGATTAAATTTCCAATATCCTCACCCACGTGGAAATTCTGTAAGAGTAATATATATGCCAATTATGTGATGATCCGACCGCATTCTGTCCCCTATCAACACTTTTTAAACTTTTGGTGCCAGAGAGAATTTGCATAAGAAAGTAGTCAAGACGACAAGCTTGATTAATCCTCCGCCATGTATATCTCACTAGGTCAGGGTATTTAAGTCATATATCCATGACATTCATGATTTCCTTAAGTGCCTGAGGGTGATAGTTTGTAGTGTGATTTCCTTTCAGGTCCATAGAGGTATTTAAGACCGTATTAAAATCTCCCACCATAATAAGAGTCTAGTGTTGCTTGTAGAGTTGATAAATTCTTATATTTTCAAAGAAGTTTGGATCATCATTATTTGGGCCAAATCTGTTTATTGTCCAATAACATATTTAAAATAATCCATCTACCTTGATCTGTTTGGACAATTTTCACATTTGGATCAAAATTACTGTTAATTAAAACCATCACCCCTTTTGAATTTCTTCGCCCATGGGAGAAATATATTTTGCCCCCCAGTCCTTTTTCCACAAAACTTAATCTAAAATTGTTGAATGAGTTGCCTGTAAACAATAGATATTATGTTCCTTCTCTTTTAGCCAGGTAAATACTGATAGTCTTTTCTTATCTGCTAGCCATTACAATTGTAACTGGCTATACTTATTTCACCACTTTCAATTCTATTTATTAAAATATATGTTTGTAAATGTGCCATTAAAATGTTACATGATGATTGAGTGTCTATATAGCTGTACCATGATATTTGCATTGCTACTAAGTAAACTTCCAATTGGTCCCCACTATTCCACCCGCTAAAAGTCCTCCTCATCCCAATGCCTGGCAGACCACCCCCGACCCCCTGTATCCCATAGCCCTGAAAAGACTGAGATCCATCCTTCGAAAAGAGCACACAGTGCCATTTACAGAACAGAAGTAGTTCAACCGCCAAATGCGGTTTCCATCGCCCTCATCTCGATTTGTATATTATATATATATATATATACACTGCTCAAAAAAATAAAGGGAACACTTAAACAACACAATGTAACTCCAAGTCAATCACACTTCTGTGAAATCAAACTGTCCACTTAGGAAGCAACACTGATGGACAATAAATTTCACATGCTGTTGTGCAAATGGAATAGACAACAGGTGGAAATTATAGGCAATTAGCAAGACACCCCCAATAAAGGAGTGGTTCTGCAGGTGGTGACCAGACCACTTCTCAGTTCCTATGCTTCCTGGCTGATGTTTTGGTCACTTTTGAATGCTGGCGGTGCTTTCACTCTAGTGGTAGCATGAGTCGGAGTCTACAACCCACACAAGTGGCTCAGGTAGTGCAGCTCATCCAGGATGGTACATCAATGCGAGCTGTGGCAAGAAGGTTTGCTGTGTCTGTCAGCGTAGTGTCCAGAGCATGGAGGCGCTACCAGGAGACAGGCCAGTACATCAGGAGACGTGGAGGAGGCCGTAGGAGGGCAACAACCCAGCAGCAGGACCGCTACCTCCGCCTTTGTGCAAGGAGGAGCAGGAGGAGCACTACCAGAGCCCTGCAAAATGACCTCCAGCAGGCCACAAATTTTCATGTGTCTGCTCAAACGGTCAGAAACAGACTCCATGAGGGTGGTATGAGGGCCCGACGTCCACAGGTGGAGGTTGTGCTTACAGCCCAACACCGTGCAGGATGTTTGGTATTTGCCAGAGAACACCAAGATTGGCAAATTCGCCACTGGCGCCCTGTGCTCTTCACAGATGAAAGCAGGTTCACACTGAGCACATGTGACAGACGTAAACAGTCTGGAGACGCCGTGCAGAACGTTCTGCTGCCTGCAACATCCTCCAGCATGACCGGTTTGGCGGTGGGTCAGTCATGGTGTGGGGTGGCATTTCTTTGGGGGGCCGCACAGCCCTCCATGTGCTCGCCAGAGGTAGCCTGACTGCCATTAGGTACCGAGATGAGATCCTCAGACCCCTTGTGAGACCATATGCTGGTGCGGTTGGCCCTGGGTTCCTCCTAATGCAAGACAATGCTAGACCTCATGTGGTTGGAGTGTGTCAGCAGTTCCTGCAAGAGGAAGGCATTGGTGCTATGGACTGGCCCGCCCGTTCCCCAGACCTGAATCCAATTGAGCACATCTGGGACATCATGTCTCGCTCCATCCACCAACGCCACGTTGCACCACAGACTGTCCAGGAGTTGGCGGATGCTTTAGTCCAGGTCTGGGAGGAGATCCCTCAGGAGACCATCCGCCACCTCATCAGGAGCATGCCCAGGCGTTGTAGGGAGGTCATACAGGCACGTGGAGGCCACACACACTACTGAGCCTCATTTTGACTTGTTTTAAGTTGGATCAGCCTGTAGTGTGGTTTTCCACTTTAATTTTGAGTGTGACTCCAAATCCAGACCTCCAAATCCAGATCCTGGGTTGATAAATTTGATTTCCATTGATAATTTTTGTGTAATTTTGTTGTCAGCACATTCAACTATGTAAAGAAAAAAGTATTTAATAAGAATATTTCATTCATTCAGATCTAGGATGTGTTATTTTAGTGTTCCCTTTATTTTTTTGAGCAGTGTATATATATATTTTTTAAATCCTGTTTTTATTTTCCATAATTAGCTATTAATATTTGTAGCAATGTATGCAATTTATGCAAAGGATTTTACCTCACCAGTCTCGCCATTACCAAAATGACATTAATACAAGCAATTATTATATTAGCAAACAATTATTGTGAATCATCCTATATTGTCTCTAACATCTTTTACTCCTTCGCAACAGTTGTGGGATACGCACATACACCCACACACACACACACACTCAACCCTTTCCCCCCACACAACCATAGGCTCACATTCTCAACAGTTGCACCATCCCAGAGCCCAACTCAAGAAAGGTCTTGATTTACGAATGCATAAACAGTTGCAGCTGTATGAGAAGGCCTGCAAGGCTGTGCAAAAAAATGGGCAGAAATTGAGAGATTTTATTAACCATTGTCACATCCTAGATGATGGTCAAACGTACACCTTTTCCCTGAAACACCCACAACACGGTCCCCCGTATTGACCATATTCCCAAGCATCTCCATGCAGTCAGACTTTTTGATTTTGTGCCACCAGGGCCACAATAATATACCCCGTCTGAATGTCCGAGTGTGACCCCCCTCCCAATGGGTTTCTACAGCCTAGTGTTGCCAGCACTGCCACTGCCTGGATCGGGGCACCCCACCGGCTAGGTACAAGGTCATCATTATCAGCATTGAGAATGCTCTCCCTTTAGGGGGCTTTGGCTTTGCAGTACCAACCCTGCCAAGCAGGCTCAGAATCTTGGGGGGGCAGTGCTGCTCTAGGTCTCTGACTGCATTTTGGCTGCATACAGATCACTTACAGCAGGTCCATAAAACAGTTAGAGACTTCTCCTTAGTATCTG
The DNA here is from genome assembly GCF_018296145.1 of Oncorhynchus tshawytscha. Taxonomy (NCBI): domain Eukaryota; kingdom Metazoa; phylum Chordata; class Actinopteri; order Salmoniformes; family Salmonidae; genus Oncorhynchus; species Oncorhynchus tshawytscha. The sequence continues at coordinate 4,930,661 of NC_056442.1, read as the reverse complement.
GGTCATTCAGGTGCGTGTATAGGGTTGTGGACCGTTCCATCAATATAGGATCATAAATAAATAAATTAGATATACAATTTATTTTAAAAATGTAGTTCCCCATGATAGGAAAATAAATAAATAAAATTTATAATTTATTTTAAAACAGTTCCACCATGATAGGACAATAAATAACTAAATAAGACAGAATTCATTATAAAAAGTAATGTGAATCATCTGAACAACATTGAATGTTCTCTCACACCCCCGCTCACAGCAATACATTGGTTCTGGGATATGCAACCATTTCCTTTCCTTTCCAAACAAAACAAAAATACATAAAACACACATCATCCACACATGGATTAAACTGTTTCTCATCCTTCTACACACAATACTTTGTGACAAAGTGAAAACATGCTTTTAGAAACATTTGCAAATTTATCAAAAAATGAAATACAGAAATATCTCAATTACTACATTAGTATTCACACACCTGAGTCAATACTTTGTAGAAGCAAGCACCCTTTGGTGGCGATTACATCTCGGAGTCCTCTTGGGTATGTCTATCAGCTTTGCACATCTGGATTTGGGGATTTTCTCAAGCTCTGTTAAGTTAGATGGGGCGCGATGGTGAACAGCAATCAAGTCTTTCCAAAGATTTTCAAGTCTGGGCTTTGGCTGAGCCACTCTGACTTCACATTCTTGTTCTGAAGCCATTCCAGCGTGTATTTGGTTGTATTCTTTGGGTCATTGTCCTGTTAATGTAAATCTTCACCCCCAGTCTATCATTTGCACTCTGAAACAGGTTATCAAGGATTTGCCTGGGTTTGTTCTCTTTATCCTTACCAGTCCCTGCCTCTGAAAAGCATCCCCATAGCCGGATGCTGCCACCACCATGTTTAATGGTAGGGATGGTGTTAAAATGGGTGATGAGCTGTGCCTGGTTCTCCAGACATAGAGCTTTACATTCAGGCCAAATAGTTACATTTTGTCTCATCGGACCACAGAATCCTTTGCTTTATGCTCGGTCTTTCACGTGCCTTTCTGTAAGCTCCAGGTGTTTCATTATGTGCCTTTTTCTCAGGAGTGGCTTCCATGTGGCCACTCTCACATGAAGCCCAGATGGGTGAAGTGCTGAAGAGACAGTTGTTCTTCTGGCAGGTTCTCCCATCTCAGCCAAGGAACTCTGTAGTTCTGTCAGAGTGGTCATTGGGACAGCCAGCTACCCATTGGCTACTTCCATATTTGTTCTATTTCTGCTCTGACAAGCACTGTCCAATGTGTGACCTTACATAGACAGGTGTTTCTAACTCGTGCCCAAACAATTGAATTGGCCACAGGTGGTATGAGGATTCTGTGTTATGCACTATAGCCTGTTACCATATATGTGATTGAATATTATCTGCTGTTGGCTTGTGTGGATGTATGTAGGTGTTATGCAACAGCTGACTTGAAACATTGTTAACAGTTTCAGGACCATGGGCCTTTCTCATGATGGAAAAATACAGAATAACATAAAAACGGACACATACAGAACGTAGTGTAGCAAACCACAGACTGTTTTTGTTAGAACTCAAAACTTAATAACAGAAACCAGATATGTGATAACGGTATCTAGGGAATGAGCGCATAGATACGACACAGCAAGTTACATCTATCAACTGGAGCGCCCGGGGGCTGGTACCAGCTCGTACGACAACAATCAACGATAGGCTGGGTGAGTTTAAACCACGCCCAGTCTCTACTCTGACAGGCCGGCTCGGAAGCCGGAACTACTACTGTCATCAGGGTATATTATAATATCTTTGTCAGGAACAAGTCAGTTCTCTGTTTGCCCTGCGAGGTGGGACAGAGAGCCCGTATATACGAAAATTGCATTTACCACTTATTGCTTAGCTAATAAAAAATACATAGTATACAATCGGTGACTCATTGTCATATTTATCCTGATACCAGATTCGAATTGACGCAACTCTAACAGTGGACTCTAAGTTGTAACGACATTGCAAGGATGATCGAAGGAAATTGGATGCACCTGAGGGGTGTGAATACTTATGTAAATTAGATTTCTGTATTTTAATTTCATTACATTTGTAAAAAGTTTGAAAAACATGTTTTCCCTTTGTCATTATGGGGTAGTGTGTGTAGATGGGTGAGAAACAAAATTAATACTGAATACTTTCTGAAGGCACTGTAATTGACTCAACCAAAAACACTACCTTGCAAAAGTATTCAGACACCTTGGAATTTTTTCACATTTTGTTACAAAGTGGGATTAAAATGTCTTTTTTTTTTCAACAATCTATGTAAAAGACTCATTTGTTATCCGCTTTGACATTATTAACTAAAGCATTCAGACCCTTTGTTTAGGTAAGCCTAAATTAGTTCAGGAGTCAAATTTGGCTTAACAAATCACTTGTTAGATGGACTCACTCAGTGTGAAATAATAGGGGTTGACATGACTAGACCTTCCTCTGTCTCCCATACATACGACATCTGTAAGGTCCTGCAGTTAAGTGTTGAATTTCATGCACAGAGAGGGAGCTTTTCGAAAGCCTCATAAAGAAGGGCAGTGATTGATAGATGGCTAACAATAAATCAGACACTGAATCTCTTTAACCATGGTGTAGTTAATAATTATGCTGTGGATTATGTATTAAACCACCCAGATACATCAAAAGATAGTCGTCCTTCTGAATTGAGCTCCAGGACAGGAATGAAACTGCTCAGCGATGTTACCAGGAGGCCATTGGTGATTTTACAACTGCTTCAATGGCTGTGATGGGAGAAAAACAGAGTGAAAAGAACAGAAATATACCGAATACAAATGCATGCATCTTGTATGCAACAAGGCACTAATGTAACACGGCAAAGAAACACAGCAAAGGTCTAAATGTAAAGCCAGCACAACACTGAGTGACTGCCTCCTTACTTTCAAGTATGGTGGTGGCTGCATCCTGGTATCGGTATGCTTGTCATTGGAAAATACTGGGGAGTTTTTCAGGATAAAAAGAAATGGGATTCAGCTAAGCACAGGCAAAATCCTAGGAAAACCTGTGTCACATCAGAGAATGGGAGAGGAATTCAGCAGGACAATAACATACCAGAAGGCCAAATCCTCACTGGAGTTGTTTACCAAGACAATGCTCCTGAGTGGCCAAGTTAGTTGACTTAAATCTCCTTGAAAATCTATGGCAAGAGTTGATAATTCCTGTCTAGCTATGATCCGCAACATCTTGATTTAGCATGAAGAATTTTATAAAGAATAATAGGCAAATATTGCACAATGCAGGTGTGGAAATCTCTTAAGAGACTTACCCAAGAAGACTCACAGCTGTAATCAATGCCAAAGGTGTTTCTAACATGTATTGACTCAGGGAGCTGAATACTTATGCAACTTAATGACTATATGTCATTACATTTTAATGAATAAAAAATCCACTTTGACAAAGTACTGTGTAGACTTGACAAAATGACCCAAAAAATGTAATCCCCATTTAACAATTAAAAGTGAGGAAATCCAAGGGATCAAAACTTCTACAGGTTAATTTAAGCTTTTTTAATAAACCAGAAATGATTTCTGGTTGTTTATCAAAGTTATCTGGCTAACTCACCGATACTGCTTTGTAGTATACCCACAGGCATTCTTGTATGCAAACACACAAATACAAAAACCACTAGAAACAGTCTCTCCGTTGAGTCATTTATTTGTAAGGCACCATAGACATTTCCTTACTGCCGAGCGCTTCTTTCAGTCATGTTGTGTAGTCAATGTTTGTTTGGTTGGTTTACATTAGATGTGACTTTTCCCCGCCACATCTCTTCTTTTAAATGAAGTTATAAGTATTGGTTTTTCATAACACAGATGACATACATTATCGCCAAGTACACACTTATGAAGTTTCACATATAACGACAAATTAAAGAGTTTTAAAAATTACATTTACAAAGCTCAACAAGGAGGCAACATTTCCTCAGCATTGTCAAGGGGGCAGGAGAGGAGGGGGGTATTGGGTAGTACCTCTTTCCATAGCACATCACATAATACACACGCTGCACTGACACGTCGTCTTCCATCACACGCATACACACCAAAAGCAGCTTTGAAACATACAAAAATGCTTAAAAAAGTATATATGTATATTGATATATAAATGGGCCCTTCACAACAGAAACACACAAACCATTCATGTCCGAGTTTTGCTCTAAATTCAATCAAACCTGCAATAGCAAAGTTTACAGTGTCTTGGTTTACAAACTACTGCCCGAAAACACACTTCTTATTCTGAAAACTTGAAGCATCTACCTGTGAGGGGAGTCTACCTGGCAGTAGTAGTAGGTTTTTAGGGTCCTGTGATTTTAATTAACCCATTGGGGGGGAATAAAGTCTGTGTAAATACTGGGGTTTGATTGAATACAGCCCTGGGTCTGGTTTGGCTTTGGTGTGGCATTGCTGCCACCTACTGTCCTGGAGAAGAACTAAAACTTATCGCCTTGAATTAGAAAGACAGTTATGCGTCTGAGGGTAGGTAATAGGTTAGTGCGCTACAGCTGTGTTCAACGGTTTGGCATCATGCTCGCTCACCACACATTCTAGCTCCAAGTGCTATGCTAACCAACAGAACGACATATGCAAATGTATTCCTCTCCCTTTCTACCAATAGGATCTGATCTGAATGAGCACATGATTGATGTGAAGTTTAGGTCCCGTTAGATTTAGGCCTCGTCCAGGATCAACCCTTACCCCTCGGACACTTCCTCTGTCTAGGGGGAAGTGCTTAGGGGCTAGGGGTTGATTTGGGACTGGACCATAGACTTGGTCAGTTAAGAGAGTGGACAGACAGGGGCGGGAGGGAGAATACGAAAGGTGGTTGATAAAAATAAAATGTAAGTTTGCGCACACACACACACACTCGCTCTAGCTCCTATGACTTTTACACTCGACTGTCTTATTCAAGTGGCCCTTTCAGAACACTGTCTGTGAGATCAGTGAGCAGAGTTAGCAGTAACTCTGCAGCCAATCAGCAGAGACCTACAGGAGGAAGTCGTCCGTAGACACTGATCAAAGGTCAGTAATGTTTTGATCGTTTAAATCTGAGCTTAAGGGCAACTTCTACTAGGAGAAAAGGAACAGAGGTCAGGGGTTAAAGGGTTAGTGCTAAGATGGGACCAAGTCACAATTTTGCAAGTCTCAAGTTTTAAGCTTTGAGTCAAGTCCCAAGAAATAACGGGCAAGTCTCAAGTCAAGTCCCACAGCTCAGGTCGAGTCAAGTCACAAGTTCCTAATTTTGGGTTTCGAGTCCTCAAGTCAACGGTTAAGTGTTTTATGCCAATTTCATTGCAACTGCAATGATTTAGGACCAACGTGTTTTAAAAACTGAACGCAACGATTCTTTGGGACTGATCCTGATGCAGAGATGGCACCTCAGGTCCCAGAGTGGTTAGTTTCCCCTGGGGTTTGGACCTTTCCCTAATCTGGTAACCTAACCAGGTATAAAGACTTTTTAGGGTATGACAGTCATTAATCAGTTGTAAAATGGTTTTTATATGGACAATGATGTGAGTGGGACCCAAGATTATTATTATTATTTTTACTCCTGGCCCTAGGGAGGATGAAAACCCCTGTCAAACTGCAGCAACCCTGTACTTGTTCACATGAATTATATTTAAAAACTAGACTAACAGGGGTTTCCTCTACAGACACAACAATTGCAATTGGACAATACAACTCACAGGGCTTGCTTTATGCAGGTTTGCATCGTGTAGGCCTCTGCAACTTTAACTCAAAAGTAACTCACACAGTCCATGTAAATCAGTAGTGTTTGATTAATTTCAGTTAATAGTTTTAGATTGAAAAGGTCAAGGCAGCCTAGCCAGTCCAAGTTTGAATTTAGCTTAAACCAAATTTGATCACATTCACATTTTCTCCTAACACAAATAAATGGTCTATAAAATAGGCTACATAACATTACCACCTGGTTGTTATCAGTAGCCTAGTTGATTAGACTGAGAAGTCATATCGTTTTCTTCCCCTACAGTTTAGGTGTAGGCTGCTGTAACATTTCGGGTTAAGAGTTCTTGCTTTTGTTTGTTGGGAGTGATGTGTTATCACGTTTGCTAAATAAATACCGCAGGACAGTGGAGCGCTTGATAAAATGTCAAGTCATAAAATGTCCAAGTCACGTGACTCGAGTCCACATCTCTGGGTTAGAGGTCAGGGTAGTATCTGTTGGCAATGGGTTGTCAGCAGCAATAGTGAACAGAGGAGAGGAAAGGAAAAGAGGAAGGAGTCAGACAGAGGAGACCTGTCCAACAGGCTTGGTGATGAACTGATTTGATGATAATAGAAGATGAAAAAGAAGGATAAGGAAGTGATGGAGTGGAGGCCCAGAGAGTAATTCTAAAGACCTGAACCACGGGGTGACACCTACTGTATGAACACTCAACTCACCACCCCCCTCCCCTTAGCCCTCCCACAGTAGATCCACTCCTGGTTGTCCATCAGTCCAACTTGTCTCACCCTCGCCCCGCTCTCCACTCCTTCCCATCCACGCTCCACCATCAGTCGGACTTGTCTCCGTCCTCTTCCCTCTGTTCTCTCTCTGCTGCGTCTCTGGCCTTGTCTTCTTTAGCCAGCTGGGCCTGAGCCTGGTGGGGAGGAGACCAGAGAACAAAACACAAGGAGTGGAAGAGAGCCGTGAACTGTCATGTGTGGGTTACCTGCTTAGGGGGGCGCGCGCCGGCGCTACCTGCTTAGGGGGGCGCGCGCCGGCGTTACCTGCTTAGGGGGGCGCGCGCCGGCGTCACCCGCTTAGGGGGGCGCGCGCCGGCGTTACCCGCTTAGGGGGGCGCGCGCCGGCGTTACCCGCTTAGGGGGGCGTTACCTGCTTTCTCACCATCTCAGGCACTACATCAACATATGTGAAAATAACGCTATGTTTTGCAGTCAAAAAGACTAGAAAAGAAAGATAAGTCTTTCTAATGACATCAACCAATTCTTAGACAATTTAGTATGGAATGCCTAGTCCTAATTGGTTCCAATTATAAGTAGGCATTCCATGCTAAATTGTCTAAGAATTGGTTGATGTCATTGGAAACACTAATCTTCCTCTGTCTTTTTGACTATAAACATTAAAAAAGCATTATTTTCACATATGGTGGTGTTGGGAAGGAGCTGGAGATGATGAATTTGAAGTTTTTTACATTTCCTTTTAAGTGAGGTTTCCCCACCACAAAGCTAGAATGCTGCCTTGCAAGTATTGGTTCGGCCTTACAATACTTGCAAAACATAAGCTTTCATTCACATTCAAACTCTAACCAGAAGAAAGCTTTTTCCTCATTGTAGGACGTTCTTGTATGCTTCCCGCTGGCAGTGACACTGGCTAGCAGAGCAACGTCGGCGCTAACATCACTATTTGTGCTAGCGAAAGCTTTGTCTTCTTGTGTTGCTGGTGGCTCGACAACCATGGGTTCAGCCACATCAGTATCACTGGTAGACACATCGGGCTCCTGTTGTTGATCTTGTCGCTTAAAGCTGCAATATGTAACTTTTTAGGTAACCTGACCAAATTCACATAGAAATGTGGAGTTATAGACCTGACATTCTCATTGAAAGCAACTCGAAGAAGCGGTAGATCCATTCTATCCCCGGTCTTAAGTTTCTTTTTTGCGTCTTTCATGTTCAGTTTTGTACACCAGCTTCAAAACAGTGAAAATATGTTTGGTTATGGAAAAAATATATTTCATAGAAAATATATTAGATTGTACAATGATTCTGTACACTACTTGCGTGTTTTGTCACAAACTGAAATGAGGCGAACGGTTAACATTTTTGCAACCAAGCAGAGCGATTTCCTCATGGTACACCTTTAAAATAAAATGTGATCCTCTTCATCCTTCTCCTGACAGAAGTGAATGCAGATCCTCTCAAGGTAGCTATTCAAAGGCTTGCGTTTCCAGCCTACTGAGGTAGTTCCAGCCTCGGACTACATTATGCTACGATTGGCTCATTGAGCTGCGTGTTGCATTATGATATTGGTAGTTCTTCGTGTGATTACCAACCATAAAATAGCAGAAATACTACAACCACGGCAATATTGGTTCTGGGGGTATAAGTCCCCACTTGGATACATCACTTTGACCGTTTAGCGCATATTTATTTTTAGTCACATATGCGAGTGAAATGGTCACACTGTAGAGCCCTGTAGGTGTGTGTTGCCGATGGTAGGTGTGTGTGTGTGTTACCTGTGCATGTGCTGCCTGTGAGTGGGAGTGAGAGGCCAGGATGGAGGACAGGGACATCAGTCCGGCGCTGGAGGTTGGGGGGAGGCTGGGAGCAGACAGACCCATGGGGAGAGGGGCCATCGTGGGGAGGCCCAAGCCCTGGAGCTGAGACAACTGGTGCACCTGGAGCTGCTGCTAAACGCACAGACAGATACACATGGTTATATACACACACATATTCATACATGAGTCACATATGCGCGGTTAACACACACACCAGCCTACCCGTATGATAGAGTTCATCTCAGGAGGAGTGACCTGCTTGGCTCTCTCTATGGCCCCTAGGACCTGCTGCTGATGCTGCAACACACACATCCAAACACATTTAACTATTGTACAGAATTAAATAGATTGACATTGTACAGCACGTTGATATGGGATTATGTTATCCTAAGGAAAAGTATGTGTAGAGAGGAGAGTGTAATACCTCTTGAGATAGGTAGGGGAGCACCTGAGCACAGATCCCGTTTAGTCTCTTCACGATCTCAGCCTGGGGAGAAGAGACAGACCGACAGTCAGAATCATAGAGATAGAGGTTTCTAGTGCCCAAAGCCAGTTTTAGCATGGGCAGCGCCATTGAAGACACTCACCATTTTTAAGTAGTTAACTGAGTGGTACTTCCTATGGGTTAAGGAAGGATCACAAAATTCCATTCAGATCATCAGGACGGATCAGCCAATGAATTATACTCGTGAGGAAACATTCCATAACTGCAGGTGGCAGTAAATCGCCAACCTTGGCTTTATACCGTTTCAAACAACAGTCTTGGTGGCCGTGTGCACCTTTTCAGTTTGTTTACCAACTCAGAAGTAGTAGAATAAGAAAATGTACTACTTCAAAATGGAGATGGCCGCAATGGTGCCAATGCTCTCACAGATGCCATAATGGGAAAGATGCAATGTTGCATCCTCTAAAGATCTCTATGGTCAGAATACAACACTGGCTTTACCATACAACACAGTACCAGAGAGAGAGAAGGGGGAAGAGAGAGGGGGGAAAGAGAGTGAGTGAGAGAAAATAAGTTACCTGTTTGTGCATTTCAATGTTCAGTCCATAAGACATCTCGTAGTACTGCAAAAAGAAGATTTGGGAGTTTGTAACACTAACATACTGCAGAATTCCAAATCAATCCCTAGCCCTCAATACACTTGTGTACAGTACCAATCAAAAGTTTGGACACACCTACTCATTCAATGGGTTCTTTATTTTTACGATTCTCTACACTGTAGAATAGTGAAGACATCAAAACTATGAAATAACCCACATGGAATCATGTAGTAACCAAAAAACGGGTTAAACAAATCAAAATATATTCGAGATTCTTCAAAGTAGCCACCCTTTTCTCAACCAGCTTCATGAGGAATGCTTTTCCAATAGTTTCCACATATGCTGAACACCTGTTGGATGGTCCAACTCATCCCAAAACATCTCAATTGGGTTGAGGTCAGGTGATTGTGGAAGCCAGGTCATCTGATGCAGCTCTCCTTCTTGTTCAAATAGCCCTTACACAGCCTGGAGGTGTGTTGGGTCATTATCCTGTTGAAAAACAAAATATAGTCCTACTAAGTGCAAACCAGATGGGATGGCGTATCGCTGCAGAATGCTGTGGTAGACATGCTGGTTAAGTGTGCCTTAAATTCAAAATAAATCGCAGACAATGTCACCAGAGAAGCACCCCCACACCACCTCCTCCGTGCTTCATGCTGGGAACCACACATGCGGAGATCATCCGTTCACCTACTCTGCGTCTCACAAAGACACGGTGGTTGGAACCAAAAATCCCCAAATGGGACTCATCAGTCCAAAGGACAGATTTCCACCGGTCTAATGTTCATTGCTTGTGTTTCTTGGCCCAAGCAAGTCTCTTCTTATTGGTGTCCTTTAGTAGTGTTTTTTTTTGCAGCAATTCGACCATGAAGGGCTGATTCACACAGTTTCCTCTGAACAGTTGATATGGAGATGTGTCTGTACTTGAACTCTGTGAAGCGTTTATTTGGGTTACAATTCCGAGGTGCAGTTAACTCGAATGAAGTTATCCTCCGCAGCAGAGGTAACTCTGGGTATTCTTTTCCTGTGGCCAGTTTCATCACAGTGCTTGATGGTTTTTGTGACTGCACCCGAAGAAACTTTCAAAGTTCTTGAAATTTTCCAGATTGACTGACCTACATGTCTTAAAGTAATGATGGACTGTCATTTCTCTTTTTTCTCTGATTGGCTCAAACGCATTAAGGAAAGAAATTCCATAAAAATTAACATTTAACAAGGCACACCTGTTAATTGAAATGCATTCCAGGTGACTACCAAGAGTGTGCAAAGCTGTCATCAAGGCAAAGGGTGGCTACTTTGAAGAATCTCAAATATATTTTGATTTGTTTAACCCGTTTTTGGTTACTACATGATTCCATGTGTGTTATTTCATAGTTTTGATGTCTTCACTATTATTATTCTACAATGTAGAAAATAGTAAAAATAAAATAAAAACCCTGGAATGAGTAGGTGTCCAAACCTTTGACTGGTACTGTATATCTGAGAGAATTGTAGTAATGGCCAACGTGTATCCTAGGTTGGCTAAAAGTAAAAGAAGAGGTGATGATGTCACTCACCATGATGTAATGACGCTGCATCTCTGACTTCTCACTAGCTAGCTTGTCACACTCCATCTTCAAGCTGATTGGATATATGACAACATTTGGTAAGGAACATGTCTATGTCTATATATATATATATATATATATATATATATATATATATATATATATATATATATATATATATATATATATATATATATATATATATATGAGTGAGTGCATGTTGGAATCTGAGTGCACGCAGTATGTGTGACATGAGTGTTTGTGGGTATGTGTAGGTGGGTATTTTCAGTGTGTGACTGAGCATGTGTGTGTTTCAGTGTTACCTATGGTATTGTGCTTGTAGGAACTGAAACTCGTCCTTGATGCGGTCGCAGGAGTCAGAGGTGGTGAACTTGAGAGGCTGGGAGGACTGGGAGGAAGCCTGGGGGACAACAATAACAAACATACAATAGTCAGAATCCCCAAGACAACAACAACAAACAGTTAGACAATCAACAAGATATCAACAATCAGTGAGAAGCTGCGTTTCCATCCCCTACCCCTCTCACTGACATGTGCATTTCTTCACTCCCCCTGTATGTGGGACTGTATGTTTATCAGAAGGGGCGTACACCTGGGTGTGTGATAGAAAGGGAACAGGCACGGTTTGTGACTGTGTGTGAGACAGATTGGGGTGGTATTGTTTGTTTAGTAACAGAGGGATTGACCTCTGAGATTAACCTTGCAGCATGGTTTTTTTCTAGGCTTTTACTGGGGGCTTGGGGTAATATTAGTGCAGGCTGAGAGGATGTGTGAGTCTGTGAGCATGGTCAGGGTTAGATGAGTTTCCAGAGGTGGCCAACTAACAAGAATGACCCCAGGCTGAGTCAGAGCCATAATCCAGTGTTAAGCTTCTCATCAAGGCCTTACTACTTCAGACTGGTGGAAGGAGGCCACCACCCAAATTACACCAGGGCTCTACAACTACCATCCTGGAGACTTACTGGCTGTGAATGCTTCTGCTCCGGCCCCTACACAAACACACTTGGTTTAGCTAATCAAAGGTCCTCCTGATGAGGTGATTAGTAGGGCTGGAGCAAAAGCCTGCGCATCTAGTAGAGCACACACACTCTCCAGGAGGGGCTGGTCACTACTAGAATTGAGAGAGGACAGGTTTATGCAGGGACAAACCCTGATAGTGTGAACTACAATCCCGGCCTGAGGGGTAGTAGGACGCTAAAGAGAAAGAAGAAGCACAGAAATAGGCTCAACCATAAACTGTGTACATTCTTATTTCCCACCCACTATCATCATTAGCACACTCGTATTAATTTTAAAACCTTTAGGCCTAAATTATATAGCCACAACATCCCGCATATTTCAGTTGGTAGAGCATGGCACTTGCATCGCCAGGGTTGTGGGCTCGATTCCCTGGGCCACACATACATAAAATGTGGGCACGACTAAGTCGCTTTGAATAAAATAGTCTGCTAAATGGTATATTTTATTGTATATTACATCCACTTCTGTAGTGATCCCAAATGGCATAGTGGCTGGAAGTCCTTGAGACTAAAATGTAACCAAGGATCCAAATTAAAGACATCCATTGAATCCTCAATCAAGGGTACCTTTTAATTATTATTGTATGAATTAACTGACTTAATTCCACATGCCCTTAAGGTGTTAGGTTTGACTAAAAAACTGACAAAAAAAAGTTATCTAGCTAGCAACGTTGGCTAGGCTACGTTTTATTAGCACATGTCACTTTACCTAGCTAGCTGAGATATCCCTGTTCAAATATGTCACATTACTAATGAGTGGAAAACGTTTAGTATAGTAATATAGACTGGCTAAAATGTAAAAATCCATTCACAAAACTTAATGAAAACCGCTGTAGTTAGTAATATTGGTTAGCTAACGTTAGCTAGCTAAGTGGGAGCTAGCCTGGAATGTAAACAAATGCCGGGGGCGCGTGACAGACAAGCGATTGAATCCATCATCATCAACAACACAAATGAAAACATACCACGGCCATCGTATATATCCCCCTTTATTCTTACATGGATAAAAGCTTAATTGCTTATGTGGCTAGCTAGAATAGCTCGAATTTAGCTATCATATAGCTAGTTATGCTAACGTTAGCTACTTACCGAGTGTCTTGATTGTGGAAACATCATGTCAATGGATTTATCGGTGTTCCTCAGCAACCAGGATAAAAATATCTAGACCCCGTTTTTGGACAACTATAGCGTCTTCCCTTTATTGTTTTTTAGACAGCTACGTTAATGTTAGCTGGCTATGTGTTTATCTTAACGTTATCTAGGACACCAGTTACCCGGTCTCGCCCCGTGATTGTTTTTTCTCCAACGCTGTTGGCTAGCTAGCGTTGGTTTTGATTTGGTTCCTGGCTAAAAATTAACAAATTGCACCAACAAAGGCTGAACATCAAGACGTGCAAAATTAGATATGGCACCGATTACGAAGAATCTTAAAATAAATCTGGGCTAGGTAGATGTTGACAAAGTCACAGCAATATCCTTTCTTGTTAGCTAACTAACTAGCTAGCAAATCTGAGCCAACGTAAATTTAGGTTGCAGATTTGTATATTGTCCAATTCCTCGTAGATATTCTAGCTACTGTCAAGTGGGGCAATCGTGTCGAAAATCTGTTCTTGAAAAGCGTCTTCAATTCCACAATATGTTAGCTAGCTACCGATAGCTGGCTGGCTAGCTAGCTAATGTCCACACACAAGCCTTCACTAGTAGCTGAAACCACCCCTTGCGCTACAAAATGTACGAGTCATCGATGAGCGGGCGTTGCATGTGATGAGAGAATGAGGTGGCGCTCCGAAGGCCCATTTTAGATGTCAAATGTATAAAATTACAGTTTGCGGAAGTATTGCTGCTGCCGTGTGCCCCCGGTGGAAGGTGTGTAGAACTGTCCTCCGATGATGCACGCAAGTGTGAGATGTGGTGGTTCCCTAACACTCATAACAATAGCCTGCTCATTTAATGTATAATAACCCCATTCCCATAACTTCGGTATCATGATCCTCATAATGTAGATGAAATATGTCCATCACTGATTATTTCTATTCTGAGAAACTCCATCTATTTCACTATCAGAAGTCACAATGACAACTGACAATTCTGAGAGATGACAACATTTCAAAAACACCAAGAGAGGACGGAAAACCTCTGTATAGACCCAAGAGCCATATTGTATAGACATATTGTATGGAACAAGGGCCAGGTCCAGAAACAACCCCTATTGTTCAGAACCATAGGTACTTGAAGGCCTACTTATCAAATCCTCTGAGAACTACAGAAGTGCATAGTGGCTAGAGAAGTGCTTGGGTTGTTTCTAGACATGGAATATGCCAGACTAGTCATGAACCACACACACACAACATCAGCAAGTATACGAACAAATTTATTTAAATTTAAAACAGATACCTTGTCATTATGTTCTCTCTTAGAAGGCGGCGATGATCGTAATAAATCATGTTCATGTTTGAATGAGGATCAGGCAACAGTGGTTGAAACAAATGCATGAAAACATACAACAAAAAAAGAAATATGGCGAGAGTATTGCAAATCAATAATACACCAACCGATCAATCAATAACTGATTTCACCCTTTCATCAAGATCTCTGCATCAGCCAATACATTTTTTCCGAGGCCTCACCTCCCAACACTAAACAATACATGCAATTATATAATTACACAAAAAATGTGTACTTATAGTTTTTGTTAGGGGTGGCGTAGTCGCCACGTGTTTAGGTCTCTGGTGTTCTTAAAAATGGGACCATCCAAGATGGCTGTTCCCTGATGATGATGTCAGCGTTGGCACTTAAGAGAGAGAGAGAGAGAGCCTGGCTCTAGAGAGAGTTGGGTTGGCACACAATATAATACATCATTTACATTTGGGTTACATACAAAATAAAGAAACAAAAACAGCATTGTATATTTTATACACCAACTAAAACATTTAACCCTCAGGTTTCCTTAGATTAAAAAATAAATCAAGTGGTCCTAAATACAATAGTGTTCCGGTAATGTTTTTTTAATCTTACAAAAAAGATTGAAAGGAAATAAGTCAAGCTAAGTTCTCAATATGCACCATGTCCATGTTAATCTGACCAGGTAAAACTCTGGGTCCTAGTTAAAGCCTAGGAAAAACTCTGGGCCCTAATGTGCAGACACTTCAGGAGTGCCAACCAATTAACCCACAGAAAGTGGTAAACAAGAGATGTTTCCTATAAATATAACTGATTAATCACCAAGTCAGATGATTGTAGTTAGGGCTGTTTTCACCCTTCATTGTGGAGGCAGTACAGGAGCCCAAGTGCTTATCTGTTTGCTATGCGAGTTGTATTCAACACATTGTTTGTGGGCAGGTCAACACTGAATTAAATACTGCATGTCATACTTGGATAACATCCTCGAATACTGGCTGCAGTGTGCAGGCTTTAGTTCCAGTACAACACTAACACACTTGGTTCAACTAGTTGCGGTCTAAATCCAAAACCATGATTAGTTCTCAATCAGTTGACTGGGGTGTTAGTGCTGGTATGGAACAAAATCCTGCACAGGTGTGCTAGAGCAGCGTGTTGTGCAGATATGCTTTAACTTGGAATAGCATTTTAACACCTGGTTTACCACCCTGCCTCTACTGTAGGAGTGTCTAATGACAATGTGTAAAATCTCCTCAACAAGCACAAAGCACACCGCCGGATGGTAAAACTAGCAGTAGGACATTAGAAGGAAAGTTCCCCTTAACACTGATCTAAGGTCAGTTTTGCATCCCCCCTAATGGATAAAGGCCCAATGCAGACGTTTTAACTTTTTAAATTTTTTTTATCTCAAAATCAAGTAATTTCTGGGTAACAATTAAGTACCGTACTTTGATTATTTTTGAAGCATTTTGAAGAGTAATTTATCAAGCATGAATTTTGCTAGGACTGTCGAAGTGGTGTGAGTGGCATGGGGAAAACTGAAAACTAGCTGTTATTGGCAGAGAGGTTTGAAACTTTATTTATTGGTTTATTAACTAATTTACTGCATGGTGATATCGAACAGACAAATCAAAACCCCATCCCACCAAAACAGGCAGAAATTTCAGGCGGTCTTTTCAAACAGCTCTTACACTAAAATAGCATTATCACCATTTTCACAAGATTATTCCAACCTCAGTGTGGAAATCTATACAAATCACAGGAAAATCACAATTGACTGCACTGGGTCTTTAAGGTTAGCATTGATGGAGGATAAGCTGATCCAGGATCACACCCCTGATGATAACACATCAAACAGTGAAGTAGGGAACTTGGGGCTTGAGAGATTCCCTCATTCGGAGCTGGAAGCTTGTCTGATCCACTGTTGATCCAGAGAAATAAAAAGTTAAAAAATTAACCTTCTAATGATAGTGTTGGTCATGTATCCTACCACAGCTGTATTCACACACAGTCTTTGTTGAAACAAAAAGATCCCCACAAACACTCATGAGTGAATGGCTTAGTTGACTGTGAACCTAAAACCAGGGGTGCACGACCCAGTGCTTCGAAGTCTGCATTCCTGCTGGTTTTCATTTCTCCCCGGCATTTACTTGATCAACGAATGTTACCAATCGGCTAGGGATTGCAAACACCTGATTTCACAGGTAGAAATCCATTTTTGGTTAGAAGGCAACAGAAAAAAAACACAGCAAAACTGCAGCCCTTGAGGACAGAATGCAACAGTGTACCCTTGTCCTCTACTGCCCATCGCTTTCTAGGATTTGTGAATTCACTCATCGAATTTCCACTCACTTCATGAATTGAAAACCGAATTGAGCCCCGTCTCCCCCATCTGCCTGCCTGTCTGATGCATGGCGATAGCCCTTAATGAGAATAATGAAGAAAAAGTTGCCTGTAGAAAGAGGTTCAAAAGTAGATCTGCAACGTCACTGGTTCTATCAAAGCAAGCCTCGGAACTTGAACTAAAACAACTCAAACCAACGACAACGCAAACTGTGTTTAAATTACAACGACAGAGCAAGCATAGACCGTACTGGTCTCCAATCACTGGTTATAAAAATTCACCTACGTTCATATGGTACATTTCCTATGTATGCAGTTACAGAGCTGTGCCTATTAGAAACCCAAGAGGAGAAATACAAGTTTTCATCAATGAAACGAAACAAAGTGACTTAATGTGAGAAGAAAACCATAGAATTTAACATGGATATAGATAGAATGGCAAAGTACATCTGGAATTGTCTTAAGATAAAAAAAGAAAGAGATTTAGTACATACTATAGTAGACGTTTGTTTTGTTACAGCAGTTTAGACTCAAGTCTAGCCCCGACCGCATTTCAACATGATAGAAACAAAAGCAGTCAAATTCATCAACACCTTCAAACCTGGTTCCATAAATTATTAAATTAAAAAAAAAAAAAAAATCTTTATTTAGTTACTCTTTTAATATCATGTCTTTAGTCAACATATTGTGAATAACTAATCTGCTCTAGTGTTAGTAGGGAGAAGCTGCAGAGGAGAGCCGAGGATCTAGAATGTTCTAAAGGTTCTAGACTAGAAGGCTCCTGATGGTTTAGAACCTCTGTTCTGAGACTGTTCCTTTCCTCTCACTGCAGCCCTCTGTGTGTGTAGTCCTCTTATAATCAACTGATTATCAATCATCAAAGAAATCCAGAATCACAGTATAAATACTAGCAAATTCATAGGAAAACAAAAACAGTACACTATCGAAAAAAAGTGGATTTTCTTTTTTTTGTGTTTTTTTTGCCAAAGATTTTTTGTACCACAGAGTGTTTTTGTACAGGAGCGTTTCTGTGTACATGTATTTACAAACAGAAATATACACAAACAATAACTTTTTGTAGACTTCAGAGTGCGCTGTCCATTTGGGAGGCAGGATCATACGTCCCCCGCTCCCACCAATCAACAACCACCTCTCATCAACAAACAAAAGTGTCTATACAGTAAAAAAAAGTAAACAACGTAAAGCTTCCTGTGTGTCTGGGATAATGGATGCCACCGTATCATTTGTGGGGATGGATTGCCCAGAATCTCCAGAGCACATCTATTTGGGTCGCTGGGCAACTTAACACGTAATGTCATTCTTTCAGACTGATGTACCGTATGCTGATGACATCATCCATTCATGACTCCCTCCCCCTCAGCAACTGTCCAATCAGAACATAGTAGCGAGTATTGGCTGTTCGGTAATATTAATGTAGCGTGTATCAAATAGAACATGGTACTGCGGATGTCAAACGGAAGGTTCCGGTGTATCAGTCAGTATACCAGTGAAGGAGGGAAGCGATGTGATCAAACCTAAACATGAACAACCACAGTCGTCTGTAAAGGATAAAATTAGAGTCAGTTTCTGGTTACCATCTTGTTTTTGTGATATTTTGGCAATTTTGCAAATTTTTTAAATACGAGATTTTGTTTTGTTAACCGCTTCTAAAACTTTTCAAACCACTTCTTAGGTCGTCAGATAGAAGTTGACGTAGCAACAAGTTACTATTATTAAAAACTATTTGTAAAAAAGCTCAGCGATACACATATTTAATCAATTAGCTTTTTCCACTCCTTCTGGTGCTTTCAGTCTTAGTGTATTTTGTCTACATATGTAATTACTTTATAACGTATTTAATTATATATATATTTTTGCGTTTGCAACGATCACTCGGAGTATACATTCATCGATGCGAGGTGCAAACAGAATCCTTGGTCTGACTCCTCATTTGTGTGTGACATCACTTCCTGCTCGGGTCCTAGTGGCTTCCTTTGTTACCTCATCGTCTCCACCCCACTCCCAGTCTTTATCCCCTCCCTTATAGAGTGTAAAACATCACCCTCTCAGATGTTTTTTTGCCTTGCGTTTGGGTCACTCCTTCCACCAAATCAGAGGATGTGATCTCAGGCCAGTTGACTGATGGTTCAAGGGATAAAGACCCACAGTTCACTGACCACACTGGTCCTCTTCCTCACCTTCTCACACACAAACACGCAGACACACACACACACACACACACCCATTGTCCCCTCCCGTAGTCACTGTATACTGCATGGCGTGTGTGTATGTGTGGTATGGAGAAGAGGAGACTGACAAGCTGCTGAGAACGAGGGAGAAGACAGGCTTATGGCAAAAGGGTAGAAAGAGGGAAGGAATGAGAGAGCAAATGGGAGGAGAGATATTGGAAGAGAGGGGTCTTAAAATCGCTGGAGTGAAAAGCAGGAGGGGAAAGATCAACTAGACATGTAGGTGTGTGTAAGCTTCATAGGTGTGTGTGTGTGTGTGTGTAGGCTAAGCTGTGCAACTGGGAAGAGTGTGTGCGTGTGTGTGTGCAAGAGTCTCTCAGACCAGGTTGTATTCTTTGAGGTTGAGCTGCAGGATGGTGTCTTTGACGGCAGCGAAGACGAAGCGGATGTTCTCGGTGTCCGTGGCGCAGGTGAAGTGTGAGTAGATGATCTTGTCGCTATCCGGGTTCAGGTCCACAAACATCTTCAGGATAAACTCCCGGCCCGCCTGGGCATCTCGCTGGGGACCTGGGGCGGCACAGACACGAGCACACACACACAGTCAATCCCGCATCACGGTAGTCAGAAACCATCAGACACAAGGTATATCACGAAGGTAACTGTAGACAGACACACACACACCATCAAACTCAGGGAAGTAATCGACCAGGTGGGAGTATGAGATCTTCTCCTCCAGCAGATCCTTCTTGTTGAGGAACAGGATGACTGAGGAGTTCTGGAACCAGGGGTAGGTGATGATGGTCCTAAACAACGCCTTACTCTCCTCCATACGGTTCTGACAGAGGGACAGAGGACAGTTAGTAAGGGTGTTTGATGTGTGTGTGCCGTGATGTGTGCGGCGAGTGTGTGGTATCTTTGACATGATAACCACAGATCTAGGATCAGATTACCTAACCCCAACTCCAAAAATGAACCATTAAGGCATATCAGATCCTGGATCACTGGATAGAGTCAAATTCTACCTAGTCCACCAATGTTTCACTATTGGAAACTGGGAGGGCAAAAAGACGAGCCATCTCTCCCACCTTTCCCTAGTGTGTGTGTGTGTGTGTGTGTACACACCTCGTTGTCAGACTCCACCAGGACTTGGTCGTACTCGCTGAGGGCCACCAGGAACATGATGGAAGTGACATTCTCAAAACAGTGGATCC
This sequence comes from Oncorhynchus tshawytscha, assembly GCF_018296145.1. Taxonomy (NCBI): domain Eukaryota; kingdom Metazoa; phylum Chordata; class Actinopteri; order Salmoniformes; family Salmonidae; genus Oncorhynchus; species Oncorhynchus tshawytscha. The sequence continues at coordinate 4,910,622 of NC_056442.1, read as the reverse complement.
ACTTCCTCCTCTCTGACCTTTGACCCCCTACATCCACCATCCTGGAGCATGGACGGAGTGAGGAGAGGTGCCAGGACACAGAGGACGAGAGAGAAGAGACGTTAAACAGTGTTGTTGTGTTTGTGGAACAACTAAAAGAACAACTAATAAGAAAAACTCTGAAATGGCTTCCTGAATCCATCCATGCAAAAGGGTTGGTCCTCATTGATTTTCTATGTCTGTGATTTAACTCTACATACAGTAGTGTATGGATGGATTCAACAGCTACATGAAGACTGAGCCCAAAACCACACACATATACAGAAGGGTGGTGGCAAACTTGAGATGTAGAATCCTAATGGCCGCCATTTTGGCACCTAACGTTCCAAGACAATCCCATTCCACTGAGAATCTAAACGAGAACGTTTGGTGGCAACATGGAGGATAGTTGTTCGCTGAATTCTGTCTCATCTACGGCCCTGAGAGGTCACAGTTCGAAGGAGAGCCTACGGTGGAAAACACACACAGATCATAAACTGAAATACAGTACCAGTCAAGTTTGGACACACCTACTCATTCCAGGGTTTTTCTTTATTTTTACTATTTTCTACATTGTGGAATAATAGAAGACATCAAAACTATTAAATAACACATTTGGAATCATGTAGTAACCAAAAAGTGTTAAACAAATCCAAATATATTTTATATTGGAGATTCTTCAAAGTAGCCACCCTTTGCCTTGATGACAGCTTTGCACACTCTTTGGTCGTTCTCTCAACCAGCTTCATGAGGAATGCTTTTCCAGACCTCTTGGAGTTCCCACATATGCTGAACACTTGTTGGCTGATTTTCCTTCACTCTGCTGTCATCAAGGCAAAGTGTGGCTACTTTGAAGAATCTCAAATATATGTTTAACATATATATATATATATGTTATGTATATATACATATATATGTATATATACATATATATATGTTGGTTACTACATGATTGTGTCCAAACGTTTGACTGGTACTGTATGTAACACAGTGTGGAAACAAATGTAGGTAACACTTTACTTCTTGAAGATCTGACTTTAAACTGCTTATCATTACATCATTTAGTTTATGTAGGCCTATGTTACAGGCAGTTTATAACCTTATCTATGCATAAAGTGTTACCCAGTGAATGGATCATCAGTAAAGAGTGAGCGGTGCCCATCACCATTCTCAAGTTGCCCCTAACCTCAGATCTAGGATCAGATAACCTTACCCCAATTCAAAACATTAACCATAAGGGGGATGAAGGTATATCAGACCCTGGATCAGTGGATGGAGGAGAATTCTACCTAGTCCACCCAGTGGCAAGATGGGAGGGCAAAAAAAAGCAAACCAGCTCTCCCACCGTTCCCTAGTGTGTGTGTGTGTGTGTGTCCGTGTCCCTGAAGCATGAGCCAAGCGCAATTGTGCAACCCTGGTGGAGGTGAGACAAAAAGAGCAGAACGGGAGAGGAGGTAGAGAGAGGACTAGGAACAGAGAAAGAGGAGAACGGGAGAGGAGGTAGAGAGAGGACTAGGAACAGAGAAAGAGGAGCAGATGAAGACTGAGGAAAGGATGAGAATAAAAAAGGGAAGAAGATGGAGGGATACAGAAGGCACCTCTGATGGCGGGATTCCTTTGCTGGGTGAACGACAGGAGTGTGTCCTCCGAGTAGTTCTGACTGGAGTGTGTGTGTGTGAGAGTGTGTGCATGTCAAGGTTTCTTCCTTCCGTTTCTCTTTGCCACTGTCCTCCTAGGTTGTCTTTTAGGTTTTGTTAAGCGTTCTTCTGTGTTAAACGATTCAAGTAGAGGCAAAGGTAAGTCATGTAAAATGTTACTCTGTCTGATCAAGTTACATTATGTACCAGGAACTGATTCAGACCAGGTGAGACTTGTTCTAAGTCAGCGATATTAATCAATGATTTAACATCCAGGGAAAAGGCAACCAGCAGTACTGTGGTCTTCGAGGCCTAGATTTGCATAGTCCTGTCTTTGAATTAAACAGATAGTGAATGTATGTGTTTTAATTTGTGATGAAACGCCCTCCTGTTGTAGCATGGGATACTGCAGTCCACAGAGACCAAGAGCCAATCAGAGCCCTGCAGGACCCCAGGCCCGAAATAACATCCTTCACTGGGAGAGAGAGAGAGGACGACCTCCTTTCCTCTGCCAGGATGAACAGAGGGGAGGAGAGGAGAAAGAGGGTGACCCATTTTAAAAAGACAGGCGCCAGAATGTAGGTCTTTGGACTCACGAGGATGTGTCTGAGTGGAGGAGGTTGGGTGGGTGTGTGTGTGTGTGAGAGAGATCGGGCCATAATGGTGGAGATCAAGCCTACAATAAAACACAGCTCTGTCCACTGCTGATCGAAGAGCTCAATGATAGTTATGGAACAACCAGTGAAATGTGAAATGAACGCACACATCGGTATGCCCTGTCCAAATACTGATAAATAAATGCATTCTTCCTTAATTGAAAGTAACCACTAATTCATGACATGACTGGATTGGTGAAAGCTTAAAGTGGGACCCTAACTTTCACCGATGCTCTCATGCCAAAGCAGTGATTACTTTGAGAAAAGGAGGATGCATTTTAAGAAGTAATGGAGCAGGGTCATGGGATGATTCATTGGTTAACATGACTGCACAAGGGCACTGATGCTAGCATCCCCTTCCTGAATGATGCATTTGCTAGGCCAATGTTAGCACCTTAGCCTCTTCTACTTGAATAGGATGCTTTTTGAAAGCGGACGTTAATTGCGCCACCTGACTGATGCTTTTGCTGGGCTCATGTTAGCACGTTAGCATTGTCTACCTGAAAATGATGCATTTGCTAGGCTAATGTTAGCAACTCCACCTGACTGTGATGCATTTGCTAGGCTAAAGTTAGCACACTAGCATTGTCTACCTGAAAATGATGCTTGACAAGTCGAAGGGATACTCTATGATGCCGGTGGTGGGGATTCGCACCCTCAGAACATCTTGTTGTGTGGGCAGATAGTTGTTGTCTGAGATACGGTCCAGATCAGTTAGATAGCTACAAACCGAGGGAGAAAGAGAGAGAGACAGAAAGAGACAGACCACAGTCATATAAAGCACGGTAGACAGTAAGCATTACCGCCACACACCCCTACCAATCCAGAGAAGGTGGATCAGTCCAGTGTGGAAGGCTTGGGCGACCATACCAAGTCTAGAAGAACAGTGGTGTTGGTCCGTATTAGGCTTCCAACACCACCCCGAGCCCCATACACAGACCCACTCACCCCCCCAAAGCAACTCTGAGAACGTCCGTTTCAGGTCTTTACCGTCACAATAAAAGACCTTGAGGCTTTAGTTTAGTTGTAGCAATTTTTGCATCAAGCTAACAAGCCATTTTGATGCCATTTCACATCCTTTCTAGTTTGGGGTTCTGCAACGATTGCATAACAGTTGGGTTGTCCTGAGTGGGCCCAGTCTCAGAGAGGTGCTGTGTGGGGACCTGTGTGTGTGTGTGTGTCAGTGTGTTGCAGGACAGTGACATAGTGAGGACGTCGGTGGCAGTAGCAGAGGCAGCAGTCCCTCGCTGCAGTACCGTGACGGTACCTGAAGATGCAGTTCTCCAGGTCAAACGGGTACTCTATGATTCCCGTGGTGGGGACCCGGACACGAAGCACATCCTGCTGAGTAGGAACATATCCCTCCGCGGTGACGCGGTCTATATCACTAAGGTAACTGCAGACACACACAGACACACAGTCTATCACTAAAGAAACTGTATGGCTGCACATACGCACTAACATGCTGACCAGACTGCTCGTTTGTGCGCCATTGCACGCATGTTGATTTTGTCCAACCACACCAGACGCGATCAAGTCACGCAGGTTGAAATATCAAAACGAACTCTGAACCAACTACATTCATTTGGGGGACAGGTCGAAAAGCATTATATAAACATTGGGTTGTTATTTTACCTGAAATGCACAAGGTCCTCTAAGCCGACAATGAATCCACAGATAAAAGGGTAAACAGAGTTTGTTTCTAGTAATCTCCCCTCCTTCGGGCTTCTTCTCCTTTGACTTTATATGGCGGTGTGCAACCAACTTTAAGGTGCATTACCACCACCAACTGGACTGTGGACCTCAGTTCATCCTTCAATCACACTGTGGGTATATAATCCGAAAAACCAATGAGGAGCTGGGAGAGGCGGGACTTGCAGCGCGTCAAGCGTCACAAATAGAACCAAGTTCTATATTAGAGCCTGGCTATGGAGACGCTGTGCAGTGTGGGTGCAATGATAACGTCTGTGTACATTTATTTTGCCACGCTTACGATGTGAGCACTGTGGTCAGCATGTAATTCTCACACACACACACACACACACACACACACACACACACACACACACACACACACACACACACACACACACACACACACACACGGGCAGAAGAGACTGATTAGCTGTAATACAACAGGGTTTTTGACAGGGGGCAGCGTTGGGAGCGATTCTTCAGCCCTGGTCCTGGAGATGCCTTGGGTGTGCAGGAGTTCGTTCCAGCCCAGTCCAACTCAAACACACCCAATTCAGCTTATCAAGGTCCTGATGTCCAATTAGCCGGGTGTCAGCAGAGATGGTGTCCTCTCATAACGTTAACAGGCAACCAACCAGGAATCAAAGATCAACATTATGCTCACACACACACAATTCAATTTATTCTAATGTTTGACTTGACTTAAATGAAAGCAATAGATTGTGTAAATGGTAAATGCGTGTGTAGTAGTGTATTATTGTTGAATAAGTACTGGAGATTTATTCCCAGCACCTCTTAGAAGGTAAAGCAATGGTGTATGTTCAACATAAGCTTTCATTTAGCTGAGTGTGAGGGGTGGAGAGAGAAGTGCGTGAACTGTAGTGTGTGTGTGTGTGTGTGTGTGTGTGTGTGTACAGTGCATTCAGAAAGTATTCAGACCCCTTTGATTGTTTTCCACATTTTTGTTACGTTACAGCGTTATTCTAAAATGGGTTACAAAAAAAAAATCCTCAATCAATCTACACACAACACCCCATTTGACAAAGCAAAAACAGGCTTTTCAAAAACAGAAATAACTTATTTACATAAGTATACAGACTCTTTGGCCCTGTCCGGGGGTATCATCGGATGGGGCCACAGTGTCTCCTGACCCCTCCTGTCTCAGCCTCCAGTATTTATGCTGCAGTAGTTTATGTGTCGGGGCGCTAGGGTCAGTCTGTTATATCTGGAGTATTTCTCCTGTCTTATCTGGTGTCCTGTGTGAATTTAAGTATGCACTCTCTAATTCTCTCTTTCTCTCTCTCTCAGAGGACCTGAGCCCGAGGACCATGCCTCAGGACTACCTGGCATGATGACTTCTTGCTGTCCCCAGTCCACCTGGCCGTGTTGATGCTCCAGTTTCAACTGTTCTGCCTGCGGCTATGGAACCCTGACCTGTTCATGTGCTACCTGTCCCAGGCCTGCTGTTTCAACTCTCTAGAGACTGCAGGAGGGGTAGAGATACTCTGAATGATCGGCTATGAAAAGCCAACTGACATTTTCTCCTGAGGTGCTGACCTGTTGCACCCTCGACAACTACTGTGATTATTATTATTATTATTACTATGAACATTTGAACATCTTGGCCATGTTCTGTTATAATCTCCACCCAGCACAGCCAGAAGAGGACTGGCCACCCCTCATAGCCTGGTGCTCTCTAGGTTTCTTCCTAGGTTTTGGCCTTTGTAGGGAGTTTTTCCTAGCCACCGTGCTTCTACACCTGCATTGCTTGCTGTTTGGGGTTTTTAGGCTGGGTTTCTGTACAGCACTTTGATATATCAGGCTGATGTAAGAAGGGCTATATAAATAAATTTGATTTGACTTTGCTATGAGACTCAAAATTGAGCTCAGGAATGTGTCGAGGCACAGATTTGGGGAAGGGTACCAAAAAATGTCTGCAGCTTTGAAGGTCCAAGAACACAGTGGCCTTCACTATTCTTAAATGCTGGCTGTCCGGCCAAACTGAGCAATCGGGGGAGAAGGGCCTTGGTCAGGGAGATGACCCAATGGCCACTCTAACAGCGCCCTTCCTCTGTGGAGATGGGAGAACCTTCCAGAAGGACAACCATCTCTGCAGAACTCCACCAACCAGGCCTTTATGGTAAAGTGGCCAAACGGAAGCCACGCCTAAGTAAAAAGGCACATGACAGCCCACTTGGAGTTTGCCAAAAGGCACCTAAAGGACTCTGACCATGAGAAACAAGATTCTCTGGTCTAATGAAACCAAGATTGAACTCTTTGGCCTGAATGCCAAGCGTCACATCTAGAGGAAACCAGACACTGCTCATCACCTGGTCAATACCATATCTAGGGTGAAGCATGGTGGTGGCAGCACCATGCTGTGGGGATGTTTTTATGCGGCAGGGACAAGGTGACTAGTAAGGATCAAGGGAAAGATGAACGGAGCAAAGTACAGAGATCCTTGAAGAAAACCTGCTCCAGAGAGCTCAGGACCTAAGCTCAGGACCTAAGACTGGGGCGAAGGTTCACCTTCCAACAGGAAAACAACCTTAAGCACACAGCTAAGAGCCACTGCTGTGTGGCTTCAGGACAAATCTCAATGTCCTCGAGTTGCCCAGCCAGAGCCCGGACTTGAACCTGGTCGAACATCTCTGGACAGACCTGAAAATAGCTGTGCATCAACACTCCCCACCCAAGCTGACAGAGTGTGAGAGGATCTGCAGAAAAAAAATGGGAGAAACTTCCCAAATACAGCTATAAATTAGCATTTTAAAATAAGGCTGTAAAGTAACTAAACATGGAAAAAGTGAAGGGGTCTGAATACTTTCCAAATGCACTGTGTGTGTGACAGTCAGTATCTCACTTTATTTCTAGCCATCAGCTCTCTGGAGTTGGGGCAACCGGTCGAGAGGCACCAGAGTGAACCACGCGCGTGCACGCGCAAATGCCTTAACCCCAACACACCCACGTGCGCTCACATCCACCCCTCCCCCACATGAACAATCTCTTACACACAGAGACACACCAGGACATACTATTTAGTGGAGTCTGATAGCTGGTATTCCCTGCGTCTGTCGTAGGCCTCCTGTATCCCAGGGTCGGCCCACAGGGTCTTGATGGCGCTGATGTAGGGCTGGTCGAAACCACAGATCTTCTCTATGTCCACCTCCTTCACTAACATGGCATTAGACTGGGGAGGGAGGGGAGAGACAGACAGAGAGAGGAGGGAAGAGTGAGCGCATTGGAACTAGATAGTGTTTGTGTGAGTGACTGTAGATGCGTTCTGACCAAGCCTATTCTGGTTGTGTGTGTGGAAGGCAGTGTTTTTTTTAATGGTTGTGTTAGTACTTCCTACCCGGTTCTGTTCGTATTTGAAGGGGATCTTGAGGTTCTCTGTGGCTTTGATCATAGACTGCATGGAGGTGAAGATGTTCTGGTACACCAGCCTGATGAAACCCCTCTTGTCCTCCTCTGTGTAGCCCGCCCCGTGGATGATCCTCATCTGCTTGATGAATGTACTCTTCCCACTCTCTCCTGTACCTGGTCACACACATAGAACAACCACTGTTAGCACCACTCTGTCCTGTACCAGACACTCACATAGAACAACCACTGTTAGCCCCACTCTCTCCTGTACCAGACACTCACATAGAACAACCACTGTTAGCCCCACTCTCTCCTGTACCAGACACTCACATAGAACAACCACTGTTAGCACCACTCTCTCCTATACCTGGACACTCACATAGAACAACCACTGTTAGCACCACTCTCTCCTGTACCAGACACTCACATAGAACAACCACTGTTAGCACCACTCTCTCCTGTACCAGACACTCACATAGAACAACCACTGTTAGCAACACTCTCTCCTATACCTGGACACACACACCTACAGTGAGCTCCAGAAGTATTTGTTTTGACTCTGCACTCCAGCACATTGGATTTGAAAAGTGCAGACTCAACTTTATTGAGGGTATTTTCATCTATATTGTGTGAACGGTTTAGAAACTACAACTATTTTTGTACATAAATGGCGAGGGGGGTTAAGGGGACCAAAAATATTGGGACAAAATTTGTTTTGGTTGTGTTTCAGATTATTTACCAATCATTTTTATTGGGCACAATAAAAATGAATTTCTTACACTTCTACATTAAATGTGGATGCTTGTAATGGTGAGAGGTTAGCATGTCTTCGGGTATGATATTTGTGCATCTAACTTTCACTCATCGTTATTCACGATTCATCCAGGACTATCCGTAACCATGGTAGCATCCACTTTAAATGTTTAGAAACATTCTATTCTTATTTACAATAAAAGTGACTCCAAAATGGCTACACATTACTTACCATTCATTCCTATTGGGCACAACATAATATGAAACACAAAACAGCAAATGCATCCGACACCCTGTGCTGTGCAACAGGTGCGCTAATTTAGCGGGATAGGTGTGTAAACGCTATTCATAAAATTACATTGAAAAAAAGTGTGTAAATTGCGTTAAACCTTCAATACATCACTGGAGAGCATAGTATACAGAGCCAGCGCGAGCGAAACGGAGAGCGCGAACGAGACGGAGAGCGCGAACGAGACGGAGAGCGAGAAAGCGAGGGAGGGTGTTGTGTTGTGAGTGCCAGGGTGAAGGGGAATCCAGTGAGATCCGCTTCAACAGTGTCATTCTTTAACACAAACAGCTACTACAGCAGCAGACAGCTTCTAACAGAAGGAACCAGATGTTTGTCAGATCTCCAGTCATGTCCTCCTCCTCAGACCGACACCCCCACCAGCACCACCCAGAGCTCCATTCAACCCAGCCCGCACTGCAGTATCCAGTCGCACACTGGCTCTTTTCACCCCCATGGTCAACTACAAACCATAGGACGGTTTGGGGTTACTATGAAATCCTACTACTGTAAGACCCCCAGTTAGACTCCCCTCACAGTTTCCACAAAGGACTGCTTGCTCACTCCAACCTCATGAATTTAAAAATCATTGGCTTGGTGTAGGTATGGGCTACAGGGAGTTTCCACTGACTAAACATTCCTTCTTTCACCAGTCCTTTCCAATCCATGAAGAGGAATGAATGAGTGCACACTTCCGTGAGAAGAGTAACAATCGTAAACAGAGGAATGGGTTCAAATGAGGCTCTATCCAACCAATGACATACACTGAACAAAACAACAAAAAACGTAAAGTGTTGGTCCCATGTTTCATGAGCTGAAATAATAGATCCCAGAAATATTCCATACCCACAAAAACTCTCGCTCAAATTTTGTGCACAAATTTGTTTCCATCCCTGTTAGTGAGCATTTCTCCTTTGCCAAAATAATCCATCCACCTGACAGGTGTGGCATATCAAGAAGCCGATTAAACAGCACGATCATTACACAGGTGCACATTTTGCTGGGGACAATACAAAGGCCAATATATAATGTGCAGTTGTCACAAGACAATGCCACAGATGTCTCAGGTTGATGAAGCGTGCAATTGGCATACTGACTGCAGGAATGTCCACCAGAGCTGTTGTCAGAGAATTGAATGTTGATTTCTCTACCAATTTTAAATCGATGGCAATTTGAATGCACAAAAATACAGTGAAGAGATCCTGAGGACCATTGTGAGGACTATTTTTTTGTGACCAGTCGTGAAATCCCATAGATTAGGGCCTAATTTATTTATTTTAATTGACTGATTTCCTCATATAAACTGTAACTCAGTACAAATCAATTAAATTGTTGCAAGTTGCGATTATATTTTTGTTTTCCGTATATAATCCAGGGGAGGCAGGGGATTGGTTCAAACTAAACTGTCACATGACTTGACTGCCAGAAGTAGACCCCCGTCTTTCCAGTAGAAACTTGGGACCCTGCCATACCCTCATCTCCTTTAGCAAACACAAGCCTCTCCAGGGCCCAGCCAGACACCATGCCTTACAAAACAGTACTGGGAACAGATCTAATTGATTACACTAAACTGATTATGCTCTCAGATATGTCAAAGGTTCTTTGTCCCGATACTACAGCCATCAGAGGGGGGGAAGTTATGGAAGACGATAATCAGCCATATCATTGGGTGAGATTAAACAACTTGAGCCGCTTGCCCTTTAAAGGAGGGGTGTTCCCCTACAGTACTGCTGCAACTCTGCTCTCCCTGGTAATTAACTGATTGATTTCTGGCACCAGCTGTCCTCACCTGGGTCGTGTCTTGTACGAACGAGACGGAAAGAAACGGCGAGGTACTATCTGAACTTCTCCGATCAGAAATTCATTTTCTGATGCAGTGGTTTTATGAGAACTCACAACACACACATTTGGCAAAGTAACCGTTTTAGCTAGATTTACTTCACCTCGCTGGCTAAACCCTCACTAGCCAAGGGGGCTGCTGGTAACCCATATTGCTCAGCCTCTCTGCACCATATGCACAGAAATACACATATACCCTGAGGCAGGCTAACACCAGGCTACTGCCACGTCAATCCCTAAACACAGATCGGATATATCTGCAAACGGAAAGAGATGGAGAAAGAGATGGAGAGAAAGAAACACCACCACCTACATTCAAGGTTTTTGAAGAGCAGCCATATTTCGGTTGCCATGGCAACCCTATTCTTTCCTCCTGCATTTTTCCCCTCTTTCTTTCCTAGCGGATAGTAAATATAACTACGCCTCAAGCTCTCTCTCTCCATCTCACGCTGCTGCTATGTAGAAGGGCTCAGCTCCTCTTTTCAGTCTGTTAGATACAATACTGAGGAGGAGGATGATGCTGTTTCTAGACAACTGTTGCGCAACCGTTGTGCTGCTGCCATGTTGTGTTGCTACCATGTTGTTGTCATGTTGTTTTGCAACCATGCTGTGTTGTCATGTGTAGCTGCCATGCTATGACGTTGTCTTTGGTCTCTATGTAGTGTTGTGGTGTCTCGTAGTGATGTGTGTTTTGTCCTATATTTTTAATCCAAGCCCCTGTCCCCGCAGTAAGCCTTTTGGTAGGCCATCATTGTAACTAAGACTTTGTTCTTAACTGACTTGTCTAGTTAAATACAGGTTAAATAAAAAAATATACAGTACCAGTCAAAAGTTTGGACACGCCTACTCATTTAGGGTTTTACTTTATTTCTACATTGTGGAATAATAGTGAAGACATCAAAACTATGAAATAACACATATGGAATCATGTAGTAACCAAAACAAGTGTTAAATCAAAATATAATTTAGATTCTTCAAAGTTGCCACCCTTTGTCTTGATGACAACTTTGCACACTCATTCTCTCAACCAGGTTCATGAGGAATGCTTTTCCAACAGTCTTGAAGGAGTTCCCACATAAGCTGAGCATTTGTTGGCTGCTTTTCCTTCACTCTGCGCCACTACTCATCCCAAACCATCTCAATTTGGTTGAGGTTGGGTGATTGTGGACGCCAGGTCATCTGATGCAGCACTCAATCACTCTCCTTGTTCAAAAAGCCCTTACACAGCCTGGAGGTGTGTTGGGTCATTGCCCTGTTGAAAAACAAATGATCTTCCCACTAAACGCAAACCAGATGGGATGGTGTCTCTGCAGAACACTGTGGTAGCCATGCTGATTAAGTGTGCCTTGAATTCTAAATAAATCACTGATAGTGTCAACAGAAGAGCACCCCCACACCACTTCCTCCATTCGTCACAGTGAGAACCACACATGTGGAGATCATCCGTTCACCTACTCTGCATCTCACAAAGACAGTTTGGACTCATCAGACCAAAAGGACAGATTTTCACTGGTCAAATGTCCATTGCTCGTGTTTCTTGGCCCAAGCAAGTCATTTCTACTTATTGGTGTCCTTTAGTAGTGGTTTCTTTCCAGCAATTTGACCATGAATGCCTGATTCACGCAGTCTTCTCTGAACAGTTGATGTTGAGATGTCTGTTACTTGAACTCTGGGAAGCATTTATTTGGGCTGCAATCTGAGGTGCAGTTAACTCTAATGAACTTATCTCTGCAGCAGAGGTAAATCTGGGTCTTCCTTTCCTGTGGCGGTCCTCATGAGAGCCAGTTTCATCATAGGGCTTGATGTTTTTGCGAGTGCACTTGAAGAAACTTCCAAAGTTCTTGAAATGTTCCCGATTGACTGACCTTCATGTCTTAAAGTAATGATGGACTGTCGTTTCTCTGCTTATTTGAGCTGTTCTTGGCATAATATGGACTTGGTCTTTTACCAAATAGGGCTATCTTCTGTAAACCCCCCCTACTTTGTCACAACACAACTGATTGACTCAAACGTATTAAGGAAAGAAATTCCACAAATTAACTTTGAACAAGGCACACCTGTTAATATAATTGCATTCCAGGTGACTGCCTCATGAAGCAGGTTAAGAGAATGCAAAGCTGTCATCAAGGCAAAGGGTGGCTACTTTGAAGAATCTCAAATATATTTTTATTTGTTTAACACTTGTTTGGTGATTCCACATGATTCCATGTGTTATTTCATAGTTTTGACAATGTAGAAAATAGTAAAAATAAATAAAAATCCTGTAATGAGTAGGTGTCCCCAAACTTTTGACTGGTACTGTATATATAAAAGATGCTGCTGATGTAAGGTCAGTTTTGTATTTCCCCTTCACAGTATTGGGATGCAGCCCAAGGAGAGAAGAGGCTGTGTTACAGTACTGGAACATGGCCTGTGTCCTCAGTGAAAGATCAGTCTGAGGTCTGATTTATTTCTCGTGACCCTGTCATAAGATCTCTCCCTCCATCTCGCTTCTGTTCTGTCGCTTCCTCTCCTCTAGAGCACACTACCAGCCTCTGTCTCCCTCCTCTCCTCTCCCCCAGCCCACTCCCACCTCCCCTTCTCTTCACCCAGCCTCGCCCTTACTCCATCTCTCCTCTCATGCCCCTAATCGTTGTCTTCCTCCCCGAGGCTGGAAATCCATCTCCCCATTATCATCCACCTCCCCTTCCCCGTCGCCTCTCCCGTCCCTCATTCTCCTCCCTGTCAAGCATTTGGGATATTCAGAACTAGAATCTGTCCATTCTTTTTTGGTGGCGACCTAGAAAAACGGAGGTCACCTTTTAATAGACCACACTACTGGGTTTGATAACACTTTCCTTCCCAGTCGGCAAAGAGAGAGCGAGCGAACCAGAGCAACGGTTACATATACACTCACACACCTTTTACTAGCTGACACTACTTGGGTCTTTCCAGGCAGCAGGCGCGAGAAAGACAGCATCGCTTAGAAAAACGCCCACGAGGCTACAGCGCAGGGCGAAACACACAGCCCACACACACACACGTCTGGTAAAGAGAGGGGTGTATGTGGTATCAGATATGATGGTGGCAAGAGAGCAGAGTAATAGGGGAACCTTGCGCAAAAACCTCATCAAACGGAAACACACACAAACAGTACTGATTTTTAGCGGACACTAAACACCACATTTGAAAAATGTATTGGTAACAAACACGCAAATGTGTTTGTTTAACATACAATTCCTCAGGGAAACAGAAAGATAGAATGCGGTCAGCAAAAAATCTGGACGTTGTGTTGAACTTGAGTAGTGTGTGTGTATAAATACAGTTGAAGTCTGAACTTTACATACACCTTGGCCAAATACATTTAATCTCAATTCCTGGCATCCTAGTAAAAATTCCCTGTTTTGGGTCAGTTAGGATTACCACTTTATTTTAAGAATGTGAAATGTCAGAATAATAGTAGAGAATTTATTTCAGCTTTTATTTCATTCATCACATTCCCAGTGCGTCAGAAGTTTACATACACTCAATTAGTATTTGGTAGCATTGCCTTTAAATTGTTTAACTTGTGTCAAATGTTTCAGGTGGCCTTCCAAGCTTCCCACATGGTCATTATGGCCAAACAGTTCTATTTTTGTTTCATCAGATCAGAGGACATTTCTCCAAAAAGTATGATCTTTGTCCCAATGTGCAGTTGCAAACCGTAGTCTAGCATTCTTTAATGGCGGTTTTGGAGCAGTGGTTTCTTCCTTGCTGAGTGGCCTTTCAGGTTGTCGATATAGGACTCGTTTTGCTGTGGATATAGATACATTTGTACCCGTTTCCTCCAGCATCTTCACAAGGTCCTTTGCTGTTGTTCTGGGATTGATTTGCACTTTTGCACCAAAGTACGTTCATCTCTTAAGAGACAGAAAGCATCTCCTTCCGGAGAGGTATGAGGTTGTCCCATGGTGTTTATACTTGCATACTATTGTTTGTACAGATGAACGTGGTACCTTCAGGCATTTGGAAATCGCTCCCAAGGATGAACCAGACTTGTGGAGGTCTACAATGTTTTTTGTTTTTTTGGGGGTCTTGGCTGATTTCTTTTGATTTTCCCATGATGTCAAGCAAAGAGGCAGTGAGTTTGAAGGTAGGCCTTGAAATACATCCACAGGTACACCTCCAATTGACTCAAATGATGTCAATTAGCCTATCAGAAGCTTCTAAAGCCATAAAATAATTTTCTGGAACTTCCCAAGCTGTTTAAAGACACACCTTAAGTAAACTTCTGACCCACTGGAATTGTGATACAGTGAATTATAAGTTAAATAATCTGTCTGTAAACAATTGTTGGAAAAATTACTTGTGTTGTGCACAAAGTAGATGTCCTGACGGACTTGCCAAAACTAGTTTGTTAACAAGAAATTTGTGGAGTGATTGAAAAACGAGTTTTAATGATTCCAACCTAAGTGCATGTAAACTTACGACTTCAACTGTATGTTATTTCATAGTTTTGATGTCTTAATTATTATTCTACAATGTAGAAAATAGTCAAAATAAAGAAAAACCCTTCAATGAGTAGGTGTGTCCAAACTTTTGACTGGTACTGTACATAGTAAAGACACTGAAACACAACAAACCAGACCAAAGTCTGCACATGCAGACACAACCTGTAAAATCTCAGAATGGATTTCCTCTGCTGACAGTTCAGTGCAATTTAACTACTTTTCTAATAAGTTCAATACAAGTAAATAATTTAACTAAAATTGTTTTTTAAAATTCCGTTTCTAAGTCTGGATTCTGTTTTTATAGGGCCCTACCTGGTGATTTACATGTGTGTGTGTGTGTGTGTGTGTGTGTAACACACTGCTCAAAAAAAATAAAGGGAACACTTAAACAACACAATGTAACTCCAAGTCAATCACACTTCTGTGAAATCAAACTGTCCACTTAGGAAGCAACACTGATTGACAATAAATTTCACATGCAGTTGTGCAAATGGAAGACAACAGGTGGAAATTATAGGCAATTAGCAAGACACTCCCAATAAAGGAGTGGTTCTGCAGGTGGAGACCACAGACCACTTCTCAGTTCCTATGCTTCCTGGCTGATGTTTTGGTCACTTTTGGATGCTGGTGGTGCTTTCACTCTAGTGGTAGCATGAGACGGAGTCTACAACCCACACAAGTGGCTCAGGTAGTGCAGCTCATCCAGGATGGCACATCAATGCGAGCTGTGGCAAGAAGGTTTGCTGTGTCTGTCAGCGTAGTGTCCAGAGCATGGAGGCGCTACCAGGAGACAGGCCAGTACATCAGGAGACGTGGAGGAGGCCGTAGGAGGGCAACAACCCAGCAGCAGGACCGCTACCTCCACCTTTGTGCAAGGAGGAGCACTGCCAGAGCCCTGCAAAGTGACCTCCAGCAGGCCACAAATGTGCATGTGTCTGCTCAAACGGTCAGAAACAGACTCCATGAGGGTGGTATGAGGGCCCGACGTCCACAGGTGGGGGTTGTGCTTACAGCCCAACACCGTGCAGGACGTTTGGTATTTGCCAGAGAAAACCAAGATTGGCAAATACGCCACTGGCGCACTGTGCTCTTCACAGATGAAAGCATGTTCACACTGAGCACATGTGACAGACGTGTCAGTCTGGAAACGCCGTGGAGAACGTTCTGCTGCCTGCAACATCCTCCAGCATGACCGGTTTGGCGGTGGGTCAGTCATGGTGTGGGGTGGCATTTCTTTGGTGGGCCGCACAGCCCTCCATGTGCTTGCCAGAGGTAGCCTGACTGCCATTAGGTACCGAGATGAGATCCTCAGACTCCTTGTGAGACCATATGCTGGTGCGGTTGGCCCTGGGTTCCTACTAATACAAGACAATGCTAGACCTCATGTGGCTGGAGTGTGTCAGCAGTTCCTTCCTGCAAGAGGAAGGCATTGATGCTATGGACTGGCCCGCCCGTTCCCCAGACTTGAATCCAATTGAGCACATCTGGGACATCATGTCTCGCTCCATCCACCAACGCTGCGTTGCACCACAGACTGTCAAGGGGTTGGCGGATGCTTTTGTCCAGGTCTGGGAGGAGATCCCTCAGGAGACCATCCGCCACCTCATCAGGAGCATGCCCAGGCGTTGTAGGGAGGTCATACAGGCACGTGGAGGCCACACACACTACTGAGCCTCATTTTGACTTGTTTTAAGGACATTACATCAAAGTTGGATCAGCCTGTAGTGTGGTTTTCCACTTTAATTTTGAGTGTGACTCCAAATCCAGACCTCCATGGGTTGATACATTTTATTTCCATTGATAATTTGTGTGTGACTTTGTTGTCAGCACATTCAACTATGTAAAGAAAAAAGTAATAATAAATAAAAATAAAAGTAAAAATAAGAATATTTAATTCATTCAGATCTAGGATGTGTTATTTTAGTGTTCCCTTTATTTTTTTGAGCAGTGTATATACACAAGTGTGTTTGCAAATCCAGAGGTAGACATTTGCATTGTGGTAAAGCAGACTGCTGATAACAGGTTAGGTGAGGTTAACCAGTGGCGAGCTGTGGTTGATTATCTGTGTAGTTCATTTCTGGACTTCCCCACTGTGGGATGGGAACGTGATCATAGACCGTGTCGATGCTGCCCAAGCTCCGTCTACTATGCCTCACAACTTTTTTTTAAATAACTATTTCTTAGTGTCTTGGGATTTTTTGATTCGTTTTTTTCCCCATTATGTTTTTGTTGTACCCTGAACCTGTTGTGGAAACGTGGGTGTGTGTGTACTACTTTAGAAAGGAGAAGAAATAAAGGATTATTCAGCTAATCATAGTACAGAGACAAACACAGGAGCATGCCTGCTGGGCGACCCAAAGTATACGCATCTCTCTGGCAGCATTTAGCGCGCGCACACACACAGAGTAGCAGCTAAGGCAGCCCTAAGGTATACAACACACACCAGCTGCCTACCAACTGAGGTTATAGAGATCCTGTGGTCAGCCGCAGGCCAGTCAATGTTACCTACGCTGTAACGCCCCACTTCCCTTAGTTGGCCTACCTAAACACATACACACCCACTCTTATCCCCAAGCTTAGGGTAAGAAGGGGGAACAAACGTATGTACCAGCGAATCAGTTCCGTTCTGACATCACCAGGGGGAAGGGAGGGGATATAAAGAGACAGAAAAGGGGAATGATGAGAGGGGGTGCAGAGAAAGAGGGATACAGAAAGAGGGGGAGAAAGACACGCGGGGGTCTGAGAACTGGAGACTGCATCCAAGATGTACGGCCGTTAAATTTCAAGGTAATCTAATCACGTTCGCCAATTCATGGACCGTCTATATCCGGGTTGCATCCGGTTTATACAGACCAGCATCACATGTGCACTACCACTCAGTGCGCACAGAGAGCAGTGCGAGCAGCAACATCATGTTATCCAAAAAATATGTCAGACATTGCATGAATATAAAAACAATAATATCTTGGGCTGTGAGTGCTAAATTAAATTACATTTATTTTTTAATATTCGGCCTCAGCTACAATTATTTGACTAATTCCGATTTTTATGGCACAAATGTGATGACTAAAAGGGTCTTATTAGCAGGCCTGGAATTTCTTAGTGGCAAGGCCATTTTGGCATTCAAGAGGAACCCAGTGTGCCAGGGCACCAAGGCCACCTGCTAGGGCACCAAGGCCATTCACCAAAATAGACCATTTAAATTGATATAGATATATATATGCTAAATGCCAGTCATGTTTGATAAATATAAGGTGGGATATTTATTTCCCGCACAATAGAATGTCTCAACTTTTGTACTATGGAGCATAGTACATTGACATAGGCTAGTGCTTTTGCTGTTCATTAGGCATACGCATCTTGTTGATGTGCCTCGGAATAATTTAACTAAAATTGTTTTGTTTTTTTATTCCGTTTCTACATCTGGATTCCGTTTTTACAAGGCCCTACCGGGTGATTTACGCGTGTGTGTATGCATGCGTGTATATCACACACACACACAGTTAAAGTCGGAAGTCTACATACACCTTAGACAAATACATTTAAACTCAGTTTTTCACAATTCCTGACATTTAATCCGAGTAACAATTTCCTGTCTTAGGTCAATTAGAATCACCACTATTTTAAGAATGTGAAATGTCAGAATAATAGTATAGAGAATTATTTATTTCAGCTTTTATTTCTTTCATCACATTCCCAGTGGGTTGGAAGTTTACATACACTCAATTAGTATGTGGTAGCATTGCCTTTAAATTTTTTAACTTGGATCAAATGTTTTGGGTAACCTTTCACAAGCTTTCCACAATAAGTTGGGTGAATTTTGGCCCATTCCTCCTGACAGAGCTGGTGTAACTGAGTCAGGTTTGTAGGCCTCCTTGCTCGCACACGCCTTTTCAGTTCTGCCCACAAATTATCTATAGGATTGAGGCCAGGGCTTTGTGATGGCCACTCCAATACCTTGACTTGGTTGTCCTTAAGCCATTTTTCCACAACTTTGGAAGTATGCTTGGGGTCATTGTCCATTTGGAAGACCCATTTGCGACCAAGTTTGAACTTCCTGACTGATGTCTAGAGATGTTGTCAATATATCCACATCAATTCCCTTCCTCATGATACCATCTATTTTGGGAAGTGCACCAGCCCCTCCTGCAGCAAAGCACCCCCACAACATGATCCTGCCACCCCCATGCTTCACGGTTGGGATGGTGTTTGCTGGCTTGCAAGCCTCCCCCTTTTTCCTCCAAACATAACAATGGTCATTATGGCCAAACAGTTCTATTTTTGTTTAATCAGACCAGAGGACATTTCTCCAAAAAGTACGATCTTTGTCCCCAAGTGCAGTTCCAAACGTTAGTCTGGCTTTTTTATGGCAGTTTATGGCGGAGCAGTGGCTTCTTCCTGAGTGGCCTTTCAGGTTATGTCGATATAGGACTCGTTTTACTGAATTTACCAAAAGATAAATCTGGATTTTATAGGAACAGTAACACCCTTTTTTTTTTTAAATAAAATAAAATCTTTGCACCATTTTTCCCCCTCCAAACAATCAATATAAATGATATTGTCAAGTTAAAATGTAATTTCTTTGTGTATGGAGGGTAGGTCATTATAGACTCATTATAGACCACAAACGAAAGATAACATTTAAATCATGCGTGCATTATCCACTTTCCCTAGTCAGTATTCTTTTAATTCGGGCCAGTAGCTTTCAGTTGGCACTGGCCCGGTGTGCCACTGGCAAATATACCTGAATGTCAAGATCTGCAAGGGCATGCTAATATAAAAGACGGCTAGTCATTATTAGGTTCTGTATGGAATGCAGGCACATTATGAGACTCGGGTCATTTATCGCTGAGCAGTGGTGAAAAACCAGGTGCTGGTGCCATCAACTGAAATTGTTGGGAGCACCAGCGCCACCAGAATAAAAGTTAGTCTGGAACTCTGCCTCATAACCCCCCTACATCTCCAGAGAGGAATGCATGACCCCGTTTGGGCTGTGTGTGCGTGGTGTTCCATGAGGATTGGCGGATGTGGGACACACACTCAATTAAAATCCTCTTCATTAACAAGGTGAGCACCTGGGAAAGTATTTATAGGCTGGCTTCTGAGTGTGTGTGTGTGTGTGTTCGTCGGACTGTGTACAGCCGGCAAGTCAGTCACAGTGGGTCAGAATCATAGAAACATTTTGTTGAACCTGAACACCGTGTTGATGGCTTAGGAGGTGAAAAAATGGCCACTAAATTTTTTTTTTTTTTTTTTGTAATAGCATTTATGTAATTTGATGTAATGCAAGTCAGATCATTATCCCTAAACCTGACCCTTGGCATGGAGGGATTTAACACACACACACACACACAGCTGTCAAAACTAGCTCAAGAAGCATGACAACATTCCCTTATATGACCAAAATAATGAGAGAACACCTGAGTCTTCTCTCCTGCAGGCTATTTCTGCTCTGACCGTCACCAGGGTTTAGAACTAAACCCATCAACCTGCCCCTGGCTAGTGAGTGACCACCCAAATCGAACTTCATCTGAGCTAGCTTATTCTCCATTGGGAGAGTCTAAGCCCTGCTAGCCCGACATGGATTCCCCTCCCATTTGGAGAGAAGCAGCAGGGCAAGAAAGTGACAGTAGGCAGCAGTTCATTTAGCCAACAGCCCAGGTCACCCATGCCGCAGATACACAGCCCCAAGTCAGGCTACAGCAGCCACCAGCCCAGCCAGCCAACAAAGCTCCAAGTCATGCTGCAGCAGTCCCCAGCCCAGCCAACACAGCCCCAAGTCAGGCTACAGCAGCCACCAGCCCAGCCAACACAGCCCCAAGTCAGGCAACAGCAGCCCACAGCCAGGCAGTCCCAAGTCATGCTGCAGTAGCCCCCAGCCCAGCTGGCCCCAAGTCAAGCTACAGCAGCCCCGATCCCAGCCAGCCAGCACAGCCCCAAGCCCAGCAATAGCAGCCCAGGCCAGCAAGCCCCAAGTCAAGCTACAGCAAGTCAAGCTACAGCAGGCACCAGCCGAGCCAGCCTTGTTTTGACCAATTAGAGAAAAACACCAGAGCTGTGGACCATGGCTGGTCCTATGGCCTGATATTGCCCTCAGCAGCACATGTTACAGGGGAGATTTTTGGGGGGTAGAGAGTGAGTGAGGTCTCCATGGCCCGTCCTATCTTCAGGCATCAAAACTCAACTCTGGTCATACAAGCACTTCATACTCCAACCAACCGAGCCATAGGAAACCACAGTATTTGCATGTACAATCAACTCCTGATAAATGCAACAGCTCTGTGGTACTCGTAACATCATGCATTGAACAGGAGAGTGTAGAACTATGGAGCATTTAAAAACAAGGTGATTGACCTGGAAAACCACGCATAGCCCTGGTGAGACGTGTGACTAATAGGAGTCAGTGACATATCAGTCTAAGCTTTATCCATGTTTAACAAAGCCTATTATAGACCTGGACTAATCCTTCTTTACACCTCCTTATCCCTGCTCAGACACAAATACACAGCCTAAACTCACTTAGAATAGTCTGTTTACTGCATGACTGGTCACACAGAGGCACAGGCACACACTGCCTCTCACAGAAGTCCCACTGACGGACTAAAATCTAAGAATCTGATACAGGAAGTAGACTTCTCCACTGATCCCTGATGAGGGCTAGCGTGGTCTTTACATGCTTTAGTTCCTGCAGAACTAGTACTGGTTTTAGTTCCAGCCCTGGTCCTAGACTCACACAGCATTGCATCACAAGAGTAGGAATAGTCAGTAGGTATAAACAGAGATATATTGATGAAGTGAGCAGTCCCAACCCACACATCCATCATCTCTGTGCTCCACTCTGAAGCAGTAGAATTGAGAAATGGAAGTGGGGAACAGTAATCCAACAGCACCTACTCTGTGTACTCACACCAAAAATATAAAATGCAATATGCAAGAATTTAAGATTTTACTGAGTTACTGTTCAAATAAAATCAAAATCAATGGAAATAAATTAATCAGGCCCTAATCTATGGAATTCACATGACTGTGAATACAGATATGCATCAGTTGGTCACAGGTAACTTAAAAAAAAAAAGGGGGATCAGAAAACCAATCTGGTTTCATGACCATTTGCCTCATGCAGCATGACATCTCCTTCACATAGAGTTGGTCAGGCTGTTGATTGTGCCCTGTGGAATGTTGTCCCACTCTTCAATGGCTGTGTGAAGTTGTTAGATATTGGCGGGAACTGGAACACGCTGTCGTGCACGCCAATCCAGAGCATCCCAAACAGCTCAATGGGTGGCATGTCTGGTGAGTATGCAGGCCATGGACTGGGACATTTTCAGCTTCCAGGAATGGTGTATAGATCCTTGCAACACTGGGCCATGCATTATCATGCTGAAACATGAGGTGATAACGCCAGATGAATGGCATGAGGATCTCATCATGGTATCTCTGTGCAATCAAATTGTCATTGCTTAAATGCAATTGTGTTCATTGTCCATAGCTTATGCCTGCCTATACCACAACCCCACTGCTACCATGGAGCACTCTGACATTGACATCAGCAAACCGCTCACCCCACACACCATATACCGCTGTCTGCCCGGTACAGTTGAAACCGGGATTCATCCATGAAGAGCACACTTCTCCAGCGAGTGGCCATATCAAAAGGTGAGAATTTGCCCACTAAAGTCAGTTACGATGCCGAACTGCAGTTAGGTCAAGACCCTGGTGAGGACGACGAGAACCCAGATGAGCTTCCCTGAGATGGTTTCTGACAGTTTGTGCAGAAATTCTTTGGTTGTGCAAACCCAGTTTCATCAGCTGTCCTAGTGGCTGAAGAAGCCGGATATGGAGGTCCTCGGCTTGCGTGGTTACACGTAGTCTGCGGTTGTGAGGCCGGTTGGATGTAATGTCAAACTCTCTAAAACGACATTAGAGGCAGCTTATGGTATAGAAATTAACATTAAATTCTCTGGCAACAGCTCTGGTGGACATTCCTTCAGTCAGCATGCCAACTGCACACTCCCTCAAAACTTGAGACATCTGTAGCATTGGGCCTTTTATTGCCCTCAGTACAAGGTGCACCTGTGTAATGAGCATGCTGTTTAATTAGATTCTTGATATGCCACACCTGTCAGGTGGATGGATTATCTTGGCAAAATGAGAAATAGTCACTAACAGAGATGTTAACGAATTTGTGCACAGAATGAGAAATAAGCTTTTTGTGCGTATGAAATATTTCAGATCTTTAATTTCAGCTCATGAAACTTTACATGTTGCGTTAATATTTTTTGTTCAGTGTGACAATTATATATTTTTTCCTCCATGACCTAGGCCTAATATGCTCCCCACAGGTTCAAGTCAAGAATACAATACAGTAGGATAGAGTGTGATAAAATAGGGGGGAAAAAATGACTAAATAGCCTACAATAGAATAGTGTGTCTCTGTGTGGTTTGGCCTACTTCTCAGAACTGAGCCAGGGTCCACAGGGAAACGACTGGAGAGAGGGGCAATCACACGTGTCAGACAAGCTGGGATATGTTTTGTAAGTGTGAAACGGGAGCAAACGTTTCTGAAACAGAGGTAGTCTACTACCCGAAATTAACTTGTCCAATAGAAACAATTTCATTTTTTAATGTCTAGAAGACTGGTAGATGCTGGCAATCTAAGGCCAGTTATTTATTTTTAGGAACGCCAAACTGATCCTAGAGACCTGTGTCTTAGGACAACTTCTACTGCCAGGAGATTTAAAAGATACTGCTGATTTAGCCTCCATGCTCTTCATCGTGGGGGTCTGCAAAAGCACAAACACACACAAGTATCTTCATGCTTCTGACTGATGTTGAGAAGCTGCACCCAATGTTTCATATATACATTTAATTCAGAGAGCACACCAGAACTCTTTCCCATATAGAGCCTAGGCCTAGCTATAGGAATTGCATCTGCCAGGTTGTGTAATGTGTGACCCCCTAGACATCATTTTCAGCTCACCTGTATTCTTTATTTAGCAGTACAACTGTTACAGTCTATCACCTTCCAATGGATCATTCCTTTGGCTGGGGTTAACATAAAAATAGCCAGGAGGGATCTGTTTTCTGCCATACAGTACCACTAACATGACCATATATGCTTAAATTATTTTCACCATCAGATTCATTCTGAAATTGACCTCTCCAGTCCTTGTAGTAATAGTAGAACTTGGATATAACAATATGGTGACACTAACGTTACTCATCTAATAATACATAGTTAGCATAACCATTTGATTACGAACCATTCCCCCGTTCTAAGAATTCAATTGAAGCCTGGCACTTAGCAAACTAACCGTTCATAGACTAATTGACTATTTAAACCAGGGGTGAGTGGATGGTAAGCAAGATAGTTAGCTAGCTAGCAAGCAAGCAATGACAGCAAATAGCTAGATGCCAACGTTAGGTAGCTAGTTGGTTAGCAAGCACTAGTAGCACCAACAGCTAAAGTGACCAGATGTTGGCAAAGTGGCTTGGTGATTTAGCTAGCAACAGAAAGTAGCTAGCTATCTACCCATCTGACTAGCTAACAAACTCGTTTGCTAACCAAACACATATCTAGCTAGCTAACGTTAACTAACTAAAACATATTGACTGGTTAGCTAACATTAGCTAGCTAGCTAGCTCACTTAGTGAGGCGGGGGGGGGTGGAGGCCTGAAGCTAGCTAGCTAACCTATCTTGTTAGCTAAATTGATATTTCACAAAACGGCAACTAGCTACCTATGGTTCAAAGAAACACCAAAATATGGATGACAGTTTGCGTTACCGAGAAGGAGCAATTTCAGTTCTCTCCTCGAGTCCCGCTTGTCTCGCCGGAGTTGTTTGTCTATCTCCGCATTGATTCGTTTCGATTCCTTCGCCTCTTCGCTCAGGCAGCAAGCCATCATCGACTCCAAAGTCATCCCTCCTGGTCTTGGCAACCCGCGGGTTAGAATGGACTAGCTGGATGACAGATTTCGGTTGGATGGGTTAACTTTAACTAGGTATCTAAAATCCCGATCCTCACTTCTAATGTCTTGCGAAGAGGTGGACTGAGGGGTCTTGGATGGGAATGGGGGAGGGGAGCTAGGGGCCTCGCTGTCAAGTTGTCCCCAACCGAGAACTGTCCGACTTCACCCGTGTACAGATCTCAGCAAATCACGGGAGGATCGGCGAAGAGGGGGCAGTGTCGATGCGAGGGGGTGTGTTGAGGGCCTCTCTCCGTTGATGCGCGCTTCAAGCCTTATTTAGATTTCTCACGTTAGCTAACTAACGTTAGTTGGACAACTAGCTGGCTAGCTAACTATCCCAATTACCAGCCTCTATTGCGATACCCCCTGTTCACTGACTGGGTTCGTGCGTCCCTACGAACGAACCTAACTGCACTGCCGCGACATCCAACAAGCTAACGTAGCCAACTGTCCGCCTTCGCAGAGCTGTCCGCCCCCTAGCTAGAGCCAAGCCACAATTGTCAATAAAATGCACACGAAGGCAACGCATCCATATGACCAGTATTGCAATGGCAGTCACCGCTTCCCCAACAAATGTTCGTCCTCTTTTTCTATCCAACTAAACGCTAGCAAGTTTCCAGCGTTATGCCTCGATAGCTGAACGGCTTCGTGATGTGTCAGAGCTGTGATGCTGACAAACTGAGAAATGACCATTCCCCAGTCAGATTTGGCTGACTAGCTAGCAGTGCAACATTCGATTGAATTTCGCATCATTTTTGGCGCAGTTGTCGAGCTATCTGACGTTAGCTTGCTAATACATTTCCCATGAAAACACAGCCGCTAGTTAAATAAACAGAAAACAAAATGCGTATTGATGGCCTTCGTTCAAGAAGATGGATCCATCACTCGCTAGCAACTAGCAGTTCCATTTATTAGCAGATCGTTGCGTTTCTGTTGAAAACCGTGGGCATGGCACACTCTAGAGTGATGCCAGGAGGGTACTAGGCAACCAAAGTGAGTGACAGTGGGTTTGCACGCTACATGAGCAGGAAAAGGGGCGGGACGTCTTTTAATTCTGGATGTGGATTCTGAGAACCACTCAAATGAGGTCGATGCATTCAACGAACTGCACATAAAATACAGCTAGAATTCAACGACAGATAATTCCGATTTTTGCCATATTTCCTTAAGAGTTCATAATAGATCTATTTAGGGTGATTACCGGTATTGTTTTTTCAATGGCACTGGATTCAACGGATTAATATCGCAGTTCCCACCCACTCATGATCTGCGGGTTTGCACTGCAAATGCACGCTATTAGATGATGGAGTTTATGGACGTTAGGGTACTAGGTGGTAACTAGCCCCCCCAAGAACAAGTCTAATTGCCGATACAAAAAAGCAACATTCGCACATTGCATGTCACCATTAACATCCGCACTATGAGGAGATTTGATGCAAGGTTCCTCTTTTTAATTCACCTGCACATTCATTTTCTCTGCTGTTCTTTTTCCGTACAATCCATTATGTACAATGACACTACATATTATTTGAATAATGCAAGATTTTAAATCCCAACAGTTTTAAACATGATATTCAGTTGCAAAAGGTTTTTCAATAGTTGTTAATTCAGAAAAAAATATATTAATTGGAATATAATATTGGAATATAACTAATAACATTGGAATATAACATTTAATAACAATAACTCATAATTAATTTATTCAGTGTAACATTGATGTGGCAATGCTTATGTTATGCTATTGCACAATTCTAATTTGTACATAGGTCACAAATAAAGCTATCCCCAGTAAAAGTGGATCACAACTCATAAGCCCACCTGTGACTAAAAACAGGGGGAGAGATGCCAATTGAAATGCTCTCTTAAAAATGTAGCTAGCTATCAAGCTATATCAAATCAAATCATATTTCTCACAGGCGCCAAATAGACCTTACTGTGCAATGCTTACTTAAAAGCCTTTAACTAACAATGCAGTTCAAGAAATAGAGTTAAGAAAATATTTACTAAATAAACTAAAGTAAAAAATGTAAGAAAAAGTAACACAATAAAATAACAATAACAAGGCTATATACAGGCGGGTACCAGAACCGGGTCAATGTGCAGGGGTACAGGTTATTCAAGGTAATTTGTACATGTAGGCCCCAGTGATGTACTGGGCTGTATGCACTACCCTCTGTAGCGCCTTGCGGTCAGATGCCGAGCAGTTACTATACCAGAGGGTGATGCAACCGGTCAGGATGCTCTCGATGGTGCAGCTGTATACATTTTTGAGGATCTAGGGACACATGCCAAATCTTATCAGGTCCCCGAGGGGGGAAAGGCCTTCTTCACGACTTTCTTGATGTGTTTGAACCATGATAGTTTGTTGGTGATGTTGACGCCAAGGAACTTGAAACTCTCGACCCGCTCCACTACAGCCCCGTCGATATGAATGGATGCTTTTAGCCCTCCTTTTCCTGTAGTCCACGATAATCTCCTTTCTCTTGCTCACATTAAGAGAGGTTGTTGTCTTGGCACCACACTGCCAGGTCCCTGACCTCCTCCCTATAGGCTATCTCATCGTTGTCGGTGATCAGGCCTACCACCGTTGTGTCGTCAGCAAACTTAATGATGGTATTGGAGTCGTGCTTGGCCACGCAGTCGTGGGTGATTGGGGAGTACAGGAGGGGACTAAGCGTGGTGGATGTGTTGTTGCCTACCCTTATTACCTGGGGGCGGCCTGCCAGGAAGTCCAGGATCCAGTTGCAGAGGGAGGTGTTTAGTCCCAGGGTCCTTAGCTTAGTGATGAGCTTTGTGGCCACTATGGTGTTGAACGCTGAGCTTTAGTCAATGAACATCATTCTCACATAGGTGTTCCTTTTGTCCAGGTGGGAAAGGGCAGTGTAGAGTGCGATTGAGACTGCATCATCTGTAGATCTGTTAGGGCGGTGTGCAAATTGGAGTGGGTATAGGGTTCCCAGGATGATGGTGTTGATGTGAGCCATGACCAGCCTTTCAAAGCACTTCATGGCTACCGTCGTGAGTGCTACGGGGCGAGTCATTTAGGCAGATTACATTAGTGTTGTATTGTTGTATTCGGCGCATGTGACAAATAAAATTTGATTTGATTTAGAGACGGGTTACCCACTTGCAGATGAATTCTCACAAGGAACCCCGATCGCCATCCCCTGTACCTCTGTCTTTTCCTCACGCAAATGATTTGGGGCTGGTCTCGGAGAAACAGTATATCCTTTGCGTCGGACTCATTAAAAAAAATGTTTTTGTCCAGTTCGAGGTGAGTAATCGCTGTTCTGATATCCAGAAGCTCTTTTCGATCATAAGAGACAGTAGCAGCAACATGTACAAAATAAGTGACAAACAATGCAAAATTGGTAGTGAGGTTGCTCGCTAGCACCCCTAGCAGCTAATGCTAACTAACTAGCTGGCTAGCATTTACTGATAGTGAAGTTGCTAGTTAGCAAGTTAGGATAAACTAGCACTAGCTGTTCTAGTCATTGTCTAAATGACAGGTAGAAACCCATCCATAACCATAAAAGGGTAACTAGCCCCCAGGGATCAGTTACCCACACTCATCCAACATATTACTACTTTACAAAAAATTTTTTTTACATTTTTCTTTCTAAACAAGTGGATTATTTATCTTAAGCCGTTCCTATTTGTATATTAAAAACATTATAGTTCTAACTTCATTAGAATATATCTACAACTTTTTCAAAATTAAAAAAATAATAGAGAAACTTACCTCAAAATCGTTTAGTTGAAATATCTCCCAAAGTTGTGATGACACAGAGGGACTTGCCTAGTTAAATAAAGGTTCAATAAAGGTTCAATAAAATAAATAAAAACAATGCGCTGAGCAAGAGCAGTGGCAGCCAGGAAATGTGTTGCGAAAATAATTTGGTGACATCTTGTGGTCTTAATGTGAATTACAGGGGGTGGGGTAAATTACCCCCAGGGGGCAAGATACCACCCAGTACCCTATTTTTAATAGGTTAGAACACTGATGACAATTTCTTTGGAGACCATTACAGCATATAAAAAACAACAACATAATAAATAAATAAACAGAACCACCACGACAATAAAGCAAATGTAGAGAGCAAAACTTTTGAAGAAGTGTAATGACATCTTGTGGCCATATTGCATAATTATAGTCTCAAACGGGGCAGGCCCTCGAGAGCTTTCAGGTCCCTGAAAAAGCTGAGATAAATAACTAATTGAAAATAACAGTAGGAGCTTTAAAATATCAACCACACATTTGAGTCAAGGCCAAGGGAAAGACGCAGTGTTTATAAATCCATCAATGATGGGTATGGGACCTGGGTATGATGGGATACAATGATGGGTATGGGACCTGGGTATGATGGGATACAATGATGGGTATGGGACCTGGGTATGATGGGATACACATCACTAGAAAGAAGCGGGAGTTTGAGTTTCACTTTCCAAGCGTAGATCACATTCCCTTTCCATTCTGAGGCGACTGTTGAGGAGTTTCCACTAAATAGCACAGCCACAAAGTATAAATCTGTCTATGTCTGTAGTTTGGTTATATCATAAAAATTCCTGAAAACAAAATAATATTTTTGGTCATAATTTAAGGTTAGGCATACGTTTAGCAGTGGGATTAAGGTTAGGTTTAAAATCACATTTTATTCAGAAGATACATTTTAGAAGTAGGCGGGGTGGTAACTAGTGACAACCCTGTTGAGGGTTGAGAGGGAGGCTACAGCTAAAGAGAGGACAAAGTTAAACAACACAGAGTCAATAGGCTCAGTCAGTAGTCTCCTCACTTCACTACAAGCCTGCTGCAGACATAAACAAGGTAAGACAGTCAGGGTACCGGTATTATAGTTTCTATATAGTTTATACGTCTTTATATATTTGTTTATATTGTAGCAACCCTCTAGGACTAGGACTATCAACGCAGGGCCTCGTGGGCAAAGGAGTTGCACCTAGTTCGGCTCTGATAGGCCACTAGGTTTGGGGGTTGAGGGGGTTAGAGAAATGGGAGATAAGAGAACGTAACTCAACCGCATACCCATAGTACACTATCGCAGAAATCTCTCATCGAGTTGGTTTCTTTCCACCATTGCTGGCCAAACCTAAAGGTCCTGATGAGCCGCTGATTGTTAGAGAAGGGTTGGACTAAAAGCCTGCCACCCAGTAAATCTAAAGAAGGAGTGTTTGCCAAAGTTTTATGACTTAGACATAAATATGCCTGGTTAGTTCAACCGTTTCAGCTTACACTTCGCTTTTGACCCTGGAAAGAGGAATTCTTATCTGCTCAATCCAATCAGAGACCTAATGAACAGCAGGAGCTTTAAAAGTGCAGCAGCGTGAGGCCGTAGTGAGGGAAGGGCCAACCAAAGTCTACGTTGACTTTGGTTGGCCCCTCGCTACGGCCTCACGCTGCTGCACTTGTTCACTCACAATATCGCCTTCGACAACGATGGCAACATCAGAAGTCCCCCCCTTCGAACCAAACAGGGGAGGCTACGGCTTTCATCACTATTACAACTATGAACATATGTTACCTTATCCAGACGGGGATGAATACGACACACTGGGACATCTCAACCACAGTGGCAACCACAACAAAGCACTTCTTGCTTATGTCACTAAACGCTGCAACAACTCCCTGGATTCTAGGGACAACAAGAGGCCGAGTTGTATTCAGAGTCAGACAGGAAGGCTATATGGGATTCAGAGTGGACAAGCTCTACATAACACAGAACCATCCATACAGCCACCCACAAGGAATTGCATACAACCCACGGAACATCTATGAGGTCACACACAACCTCCTAGGGGAGATCCAAAGATTCCGGGAACTCCCTGGAATGATGCCAGGTGAAATCCGATAGCGCTGCTGCTGATTTTTGTAGTCGTCCATAAGGTGGACTGCAGGGTGCTGAGGTAATGAGCAACAACTGTCAGGCTGAAGCTGGAAACAAAGAGCACACAGAGAGGGAGAGCCCAGATCAGATGGACAGACATCTCCAGAAGGCTCCTGGACCAGTGGTGCTTTATAAGAACAAGAGAGGCTGGACTACACCGTGGTCAGGGGCAGGGCCCCTGAGAGCTACGACACCTCAGTGCTCCTGAATCCCGGCCTGCAGGCCAGGCTGCACCAGGAGAACTCTCATTGGTTCTAGTGGGGTCCTGAGTTTCACAACGCCAGTGGGGAGGATCCCCCTTATTTATCGCTCTGTGAAGCCAGTCTGCAGCTGGGTTAAAGATGGAAGGTAGCCTAGCAGTTAAGAGTTGTACCAGTAACAGAAAGGTTGCTGGTTAGAATCCCTGAACCGACTAGGTGAAAAATATGTTGATCTGCCCTTGAGCAAGGCACTTAACCCTAATTGCTATTGTATGCCGCTCTGGATAAGAGCGTCTGCTAATTACTAAAATGTTGTAAAAGGTCTTGTCTAGGGGTATAACGGGTGTTCGGCACAGAAGGGAAATCATGTTCATTACAACATACATTTAACTGCAGTAGACCACAATCAATTCAAATCACGGAAAGTATTCAAGCCCCTTGACTTTTTCCACATTTTGCTACGTTACAGCCTTATTAAAATTTTTATTTAATTATGTTTTCCTTTCATCAATCTACACACAATACGGGTTCAAGTCCGGGCTCTGGCTGTGCCACTCAAGGATATTCAGAGACTATGTGCCTAGGGTTGCTGTTCTGTTGGAAGGTGAACCTTTGCCCCAGTCTGATGCCCTGAATGCCCTGGAGCAGGTTTTCATCAAGGATCTCTCTGTACTTTGCTCCGTTCATCTTTCCCTCAATCCTGACTAGTCTCCCAGTCCCTGCCGCTGAAAAACATCCCCACAGCATGATGTTGCCACCACCACCATGCTTCACCGTAGGGATGGGGCCAGGTTTCTTCCAGATTTGATGCTTGGCTTTCAGGCCAAAGTTGCATCTTGGTTTCATCAGATCAGAGAATCTCGTTTCTCATGGTCTGAGTCCTTTAGGTGCCTTTTGGCAAACTCCAAGTGGGCTGTCATGTGCCTTTTACTGAGGTGTTGCTTCTGTATGGCCACTCTACCATAAAGGCCTGATTGTTGGAGTGCTGCAGAGATGGTTGTCCTTCTGGAAGGTTCTGCTATCTCCACAGAGGAACTCTGGAGCTTTGTCAGAGTGACCATCGGGTTCTCGGTCATCTCCCTGACCAAGACCCTTCTCCCCCGATTGCTCAGTTTGGCCGGGTGGTCAGCTCTGGGAAGAGTCTTGGTGGTTCCAAACTTCTTCAATTTAAGAATGATGGAGGCCACTGTGTTCTTGGGGACTTTCAAGTCTGCAGATGTTTTTTTGTACTCTTCCCTAGATCTGTGCCGCGACACAATCCTGTCTCGGAGCTGTAAGGACAATTCCTTCGACCTCATGGCTTGGTTTTTGCTCTGACATGCACTGTCAACTGTGTGCTTGTCCAAATCATATCCAATCAATTTAATTTACCACAGGTGGACTCCAATCAAGTTGTAGAAACATCTCAAGGATGATCAATGGAAACAGGATGCACCTGAGCTCAATTTCAAGTCTCATAGCAAAGGGTCTGAATACTTATGTAAGGTATTTCTGTTTTTATTCGTAATAAATGTACAAACATTCAGAAAAAAACATTTTCGCTTTGTCATTATGGGGTATTGTATGTAGATTGATGAGAATAATTATTGTATATTTCTTTTTAAATAAGGCTGCAATGTAACAAAATGTGTCAAAAGTAGAGGTCTGAATACTTTCCGAATGCATTTTAGGCCTGCTCACCTTCAGCTTATATTCAGTGACAGTCATTCTATTTGAAAGTTATTTTTCAGAAAGACAAGAATGTCCACATTCTCTGCTAAGAGGGCAGCTCCGTCAGCTGGAAGTGTTTCCCCTAGGATTTCTTCCAGTAGAGGAAGAGTAGGAGATTGGAGACAGTAGATCTTATTTACAGCTACAAAAAGTGCAGTGTATGTACTAGGTAGCTAGAACAATATTCTATTTTTTTTCTTTTTTAAATCGGGGCATAGAACAATGTCAGTGTAACCATAGATACAAATGTAGTGACAGACAGAACAGAAAATGTAACTTGTATTGTGCATCAATAAAAAGCATGACTATATACACCATATGCACATGAACACTGAGCTACACAACTATTTAGACACACTAACAACCTACGAGAGAACAAAACCCCCAAAAAACAGTAACAGAACAGAGAGGAGTTGCACGAGAGAGAGAGAAAGTATCTCAGAATAGGAGTGCAGATCTAGGATCAGGTCCCCCCTGTCCATAATCTTGTTCACTATGATCTAAAAAGGCCAAGCTGATCTTAGATCAGCACTACCTACTATTCTGAGATGCTTTATGAATACAGGCTGATAGAGATTGTAGGGACAGTAACTGGAATGCTGGCCAGAGCTATGTATACAGTCATGAGAATCTTGTGGAGAATTCTATATTTTTTCCCTCTCTTTCCCCATCACAACACTGTCCATTCCATTAGTCCTGTTGTTGTAGTTGTGACTGCTGGAAGTAGTGACAGAACAATTTTCTGACCTCCTCACCCTGGAGGTGGTCTGAAGTTCCAGAGGGAGAGGGGGCGCGGGCCGCAGTGTGACCAGGCTGGGGGTTCTCACCCTTGGTCACCTCGCCATGCCATTCCCCCCGGAACAAATCTCCATGGGCCTCACACACGTTATGCAGGATGCAGCAGGCCAGGATCATGGTGGGCACCACGTCCAGGCTGCAGTCGTTCCTCTTGCTCAGGCATTGCCAACGCGCCCGCAGGCGAAGAAGCGCCGTTGCCGCCCCACGCCACGCCCGCACAAATCGCTACAGCAGGAGACAAAGTAACCAGGTTAAACGTTGATCAACTATTTTTTTACATTTTTTATTTACTGCAGCAAAACTCTGGGTCTACTACAGTCTAATGTGTAAATTTAGCTCACAACTGTGTAAAACGTCTGAAATGTTCACTGAAATTGGGATTATTCTTTTTTTTAACACTACTACATTACTACTTTGAGTTTAATCCATGAGTGATTCTGTTTTACGTTGTTGAAAATAAAACCTGCCTGGTTGAAGGCCCTCCGGGCCTCCTCGTGCCCTCCTTCCTCCTCCACATCATCCTCCTCCTTCTTGGAATAGGCCTTCATCAGCCAGGGCTGGAGGGGGTACCCTGACTCCCCCAACAACACATATCTGGACAAGACAATGCGCTCTCAGTCTATTAGGCTGGTAGGACACAGGTCACCAGAGGGATAACAATAGTAATTGTATCACTGGACTACTATTACTGCTCATACTTATACAAGTAATAATGATAGCACTATCTAAAAGGGTAAATCATAATACCAATGATACCTCAGGGGTTTTCCCATGAAGCTCGGGGGTGGGTCAGGTGACAGCACGCCCTCAGAGGCCGACGCCCAAAGTGCTGAGTTCTGCAAGATGGCTGTCGGCTCAGTGCTGCCAGGGAAACCAGCACAGACGTCCCAGAACTGACCCAGCCCGTTCACAGCCACCTAACAGACAGATAGGAGTGTTACTACCTCACAGACAGGCAGATGAATGTTACTATCTCACAGACAGACAGGCAGTCAGACACAACCATATACTGTAACACTCTCAAATAGCCACCTGACCCTTTCAATAGCCGGGCATCGGCACAAATTTCAGCAAATGTGTGTCTAAATGAATTGTTATAGGCACACGCTCTCCATGGTGCTGAACCGCAAAATCTGGGGTTTATGATAGGCAGCCTAGTCTTTGCAAGTCTGATCTGCGAAGGATGTTATTCTAATGTTTATATTGGTCATACTGGTCACAATAAATGGCGTGATAGTCTTTTCAACATTTTATTGAGCAAAAATAGACACTTGGCTCATTTAGAAGCTTGTCTCTAATAAGAGCTGGCTGTGTTCAGCGATTGAAGCAAATAAAAGCCCGGGCTATTTATTGCAGCAGAGGTCCTGTCCTACCTGGGAGACCACAGAGAGCCACCCGTCTGGGTTGGCGTAGTTGGCCACGTTAGCGGACGGCGTGAGGATGGCAGTGTGGAGGGTTGCCACGGCGCCCACGCAGTGAGGGAAGCCCCAGCGAGATAGGAAGTGACGTGCAGAGTCTTCTACTTCCTGTACGCTGGGCGAGCATAGGTAGACGGGCCGGAGTAGTGTGACGATGGCGTGACAAACGTCCCTCACACACTTACACACCGTGGAGCTGCCCACGCCAAACAGCCCACTGATGGTGCGGTACTCAATGTTGGACGCCAGCCGCCACAGGGCAACCGCCACACGCTTCTCCAGCGGAAGCGCCCGGCGGAAGTGGGTGTCCTGGCGAGCCAGGCGGGGTTTCAGCTTGCCACACAGGAAGAAGAAGGTCTCCCGGCTCATGCGGAACTTCTCCAGCCAATCAGAGGGCTGGAACTCAGTCAACACTACCCGCTCCCACCAATCAGTGTACTCCGTGCTGGTCCAGGGTCGGGTACGGATGTCACAGCTGCAGCGCACGTCTCGAGCTGTCAGCATCTGGAGAGAGAAAGAGGGAGAGACAGAGAGGGGGGGGTCTTTGTTTTCACCAGTGATACAAATCAGTATTATAAACCGGGTGGTTTAAAACCGGGTGGGGGTGGGGGGTACTGTAATGCCCTGACCTGAGATATCTCTGTTTCTCTATATTTTGGTTAGGTCAGGGTGTGACTAGGGTGGGTACGCTAGTTTTTGTATTGTCTAGTTTTTTTTGTATGTCTAGAGTTTTTGTAAATGTTAATTGAATGTAGGAGAATATAACACAATAGATCTGGTTTAGATAATAAAATGAAAAAAAAAACATGTTTTTTATTTTTATATCATCATCTTTAAAATGAACAAGATAAAATAAACATTCAGATAGGATGATGGGGACAATTTCAGCAAAAAATATAAGAGGGCAACAGTACTTGTGCAAAGTTTCAGAATAACTTCCAAAATGAGTGTGCTACATGACATTTATCATGAAGTCACCCAGGTGTCCCACACAAGTAGCCCAAATGTACCCAAGGGGCCAAATTGGTGAAGGTATACAAATAACTATATACAAAATGCCAAAATGGTATTCTAACACACCCCCCCAAAAATGGAGAAAAAATATATATACATTTACAAAATAACATGGTTAACTATTTGCACACTTTCAATATTTGGAAGACCCTCAGTCCTCTATCAAATCAAATGTATTTATAGAGCCCTTCGTACATCAGCTAATATCTCAAAGTGTTGTACAGAAACCCAGCCTAAAACCCCAAACAGCAAGCAATGCAGGTGTAGAAGCACGGTGGCTAGGAAAGACTCCCTAGAAAGGCCAAAACCTAGGAAGAAACCTAGAGAGGAACCAGGCTATGAGGGGTGGCCAGTCCTCTTCTGGCTGTGCCGGGTGGAGATTATAACAGAACATGGCCGAGATTTTCAAACGTTCATAGATGACACGCAGGGTCAAATAATAATAATCACAGTAGTTGTAGAGGATGCAACAGGACAGCACCTCAAGAGTAAATATGAACAGTTTAGGGTTCCATAGCCACAGGCAGAACAGTTGAAACTGGAACAGCAGCAAGGCCAGGTGGACTGGGGACAGCGAGGAGTCATCATGCCAGGTAGTCCTGACGCATGGTCCTAGGGCTCAGGTCCTCCGAGAGAGAGAAAAAGAGAATTAGAGCATACTTAAATTCACACAGGACACCGGATAAGACAGAAGAAGTACTCCAGATATAACAAACTGACCCTAGCCCCCCGACACATAAACTACTGCAGCATAAATACTGGAAGCTGAGACAGGAGGGGTCAGGAGACACTGTGGCCCCATCCGATGATACCCCCGGACAGGGCCAAACAGGAAGGATATAACATCACCCACTTTGCCAAAGCTCTACACAATATTGTGCTGCTGAGTTATAATAAACAGATATATATATATATATAGAGTACATGGAACATAAGGTTGAATATATTATTATAGACCTGCTACATCTACTGTCTCTTTTATATTATGACATTTCAGCTAGATCTACTGTCTCTATTATATTACAACAGACCAGCTGTATCTACTGTCTCCATTTCACTTTGGCTATTGTTGTGGGCCTGCCCTCCCCTCAACAGCCTCATAGGCAATTTCATTTCACAAATATATTTTATATTATTAATTTCAAACAACGGCATTAGCATGAGAAGAACGTACCAGTCAAAAACAGTGACGTTGTTCCTCTTCTGCAGTCACTTTACAGATTATACTGAGCCAGATGTCTATGTGTCAGGGGAGAAGCTCCAGGTGGTATCCAATTTTAAATACCTTGGCATCATACTTGATTCCAACCTCTCTTTTAAAAAGCATGTGAAAAAGGTAATTCAAATAACCAAATTCAACCTAGCTAATTTCCGATTTATACGAAATTGTTTGACTACAGAGGTAGCAAAACTGTACTTCGAATCTATGATATTCCCCCACTTAACATACTGCTTGACTAGTTGGGCCCAAGCTTGCTGTACAACATTAAAACCTATTCAGTCTGTCTACAAACAGGCTCTCAAAGTGCTTGATAGGAAGCCCAACAGCCATCATCATTGTCACATCCTTAGAAAGCATGAGCTCGAGTTGGGAAAATCTTGTGCAATACACCGACGCATGTCTTGTATTCAAGATCCTTAATGGCCTGGCTCCCCCTCCACTCAATATTTTTGTTAAACAGAAAACCCAGACATATGGCAGCAGATCCACAAGGTCTGCCATGAGAGGTGACTGTATAGTTCCCCTAAGGAAAAGCACCTTTAGTAAATCTGCATTCTCTGTGAGAGCTTCCCATGTCTGGAATACACTGCCATCAGACACACATAACTGCACCACATATCACACTTTCACAAAATGCTTGAAGACATGGCTAAAGGTCAATCAGATTTGTGAACATGGTCCCTAGCTGTGTGTTGCCGCTTTCCATGTTGTCTGTTGTCTGTAGCTTGTGAGGTGTGGAAACACTTTGTTGCTTTTATGAATTTTGTCTTGCTGCTTTTTGTTCTATGTTTCTCTGTCTGTATGCTATGTCTTGCTTGTCCTATGTTGCTATGTCTTGCTTGTTCTATGTTACTATTGTCTATATTGTAATTGTTTTTAATAACCTGCCCAGGGACTGCGGTTGAAAATTAGCCGGCTGGCTAAAACCGGCACTTTTACTGAAACGTTGATTAATGTGCACTGTCCCTGTAAAAATAAAAAAATAAGCTCAACTCAAAATACATAGTGGCTACAACGGTGTCCTCTCAATTAAAAAAATATTCCTCCACTTGGGAATCGCTAAATGAATCGTCCTACAACAATCTCTGTCTCACTTTTCCGATCAATTTCTTCTAAAATTGTGTGTACATCTGTACAGCTAGACTTAGATTTAGCTTTCCCTGACTTAGTCGCTATACTGATTGATATATAAACAGCTGAATCTGCGCGTTTACCAAAAACAACGCTGTGCGTACAATGCGTAGCTCCTTCCGGAATAAAACTTCAATAGCGAATGACTCTCTTTACGCTGGAGTTTACGACATGGGTTGGTCTTCCAACACACAACCATTGCATATTGCCGCTTACATCAGCCCATTGGCTATCTACCCAGCTAGATTTCAAGACGATCAGTGGTCATTGGGTTAAAATACAGTCAATCAACGAGACAGTGGTCATATAATTGGTGCACAATGAGCTCGTCACTTGTTATCTTCCAATCGTTTTTTTTCGGGTCAATACGTCCCGCGAAATGACCCATCAGGTTTGGTTGTGTTACAAACAAACAGTTGATTGCAAGGAAATCAAACATGACTGGATAAAGTCAGGTATAGTCTGTGTATTTTACGTAGGATGTTTAGTCGAAAATTGAATGACACGAAATTCAACGAGATAAGCGTTCACAAAATGTTTTGTGTTAGGCTATAAAAAATGGATTTAACAGAACAAAAGACCATTCATTGTGTAACAATGAGCCTTGGGATTGCAAACAGAGCAAGATCTTCAAAGGTAAACAATTTATTTCAATGCAATCTGTGATTTTGTTACGCAAGTGCTGGTTGAACAAGTAGTTTGATAGGGGGTCTGTGCTCAGATAATCGCATCGTATTCTTTCGCAGTAAATCCTTTTTTAAATCTGACAACGCAGTTGGATTAGCAAGATTCTAGGCTTTTGAAGCATGTGAGCCCCTTGTATTTTCAGGAATGTTTAATATGACTATTTGTGGCGAACACCGTATGTTGTCGAATTCAAACTCGTATCGGTAGATCAGAGAAGTTAAGCAAGTCAGCCATATCAGCTATGTTTTTTTAAAAAGGCAGTAAATGAGGCTAAATGAACCGTTTCGCTGCCAGACAAGGCTCCGCCAATAGCCAGTTGTAGTGGTGGTAAGGATTCACTCCATGGTGCTGAAAAGAAAGCTCTGCTGTTGAGACATCTTTATGAACAGTGCCTTTGGAAAGTATTCAGACCCATTTACTTTTTCCACATTTTGTTACGTTACAGCCTTATTCTAAAATGGATTAAATAAATAAATAAATACTCATCAATCTACACACAAAACCCCATAATGACAAAGCCAAGAGGTTTTTAGAAATGTTTGCAAAGTTATTAAAAATAAAAAACAGAAATACCGTTTTTATATAAGTATTCAGAACCTTTGCTATGAGACAAAAAATTGAGCTCAGGTGCACCCTGTTTCCATTGATCATCCTTAAGATGTTTCTACAACTTGATTGGACATGTGGTAAATTCAATTGATTGGACATGATTTGGAAAGGCACACACCTGTCTAGATAAGGTCCCACAGTTAACAGTGCATGTCAGAGCAAAAACCAAGCCATGAGGAATTGTCCATAGAGCTCCGAGACAGGATTGTGTCGAGGCACAGATCTGGGGAAAGGTACCAAAACATTCCTGCAGAATTGAAGGTCCCCAAGAACACAGTGGCCTTCATCATTCTTAAATGGAAGAAGTTTGTAACCACCAAGTCTCTTCCTTGAGCTGGCCGCCTGGGCAAACTGAGCAATCAGGGGAGAAAGGTCTTGGTCAGGGAGGTGACCAAGAACCCGATGGTCACTCTGACATAACTCCAGAGTTCCTCTGTGGAGATGGGAGAACCTTCCAGAAGACCAACCATCTCTGCAGCACTCCACCAATCAAGCCTTTATGGTAGAGTAGCCAGACGGAAGCCACTCCTCAGTAAAAGGTACAACATCCCGCTTGGAGTTTGCCAAAAGGCACCTAAAGACTCTCAGACCATGAGAAAGAAGATTCTCTGGTCTGATGAAACCAAGATTGAACTCATTGGCCTGAATGCCAATAGTCATGTCTGGAGGAAGCCTGGCCCCATCCCTACGGTGAAGCATGGTGGTGGCAGCATCATGCTGTGGGGATGTTTTTCACGGGCAGGGACTGGGAGACTAGTCAGGATTGAGGCAAAGATGAACGGAGCAAAGTACAGAGAGTTCCTTGATGAAAACCTGCTCCAGAGAGCTTAGGACCTCAGACTGAGGAGAAGGTTCATCTTCCAACAGGACAACGACCCTAAGCACACAGCCAAGACAACGCAGGAGTGGCTTCGGGACAAGTCTCCGAATTTCCTTGAGTGGCCCAGCCAGAGCCCAGACTTGAACCCGGTCAAAAATCCCAGAAGAGACCTGAAAATAGCTGTGCAGCAACACTCCCCATCCAACCTGACAGAGCTTGAGAGGATCTGCAGAGAATGGGAAAAACTATCCAAATACAGGTGTACCAAGCTTGTAGCGTCATACCCGAGAAGACTTGAGGCTGTAATCGATGCTTCAACAAAGTATTGAGTAAAGGGTATTAATACTTATGTAAATGTGATAGTTTTTTAATTTTTATTAAATAGCAAAAAATTCTAAACTTGTTTTTGCTTTGTCATTTTAATTGTGTGTAGATTGATGAGCTTTTTTTAAATACATTTTTTAAATACATTTTACAATTAGGCTGTAACCTAACAAAATGTGAAAAATGTCAAGGAGTCTGAATACTTTCCGAAGGCACTGTAAAGCCCTAACAGTTTGTGGGCACCGTTTGTCACCGTTATAGTGCAATTCATGTATTGTGTAGTGTTGTGCCATGCTGGCATGGCAAAAATGAGGTTTGCCCCTCCAAGATTTACATGCTAAAATTGCCACTGATTGGCCATATACCACACGCCCTCGTGATTTATTGCTTATTGGCGCTGTTAAAGTAAGTTTTGCTAGTTCATTGTGGACTGGTAAGTATCTGCATCTGGTGCAAAATGTTACATGTCTGAATCCAGCAATATAAAGTTACTTTTGAGACTTTCGTTTCAAGCCTATCCAAAACCTTCACCGTTCGGAGTTAATGCCTAAACGTAACCTTAAACACTTCTTAATTTGACGTTTACAACCACTAAGAAATTAGAACTTTGGTTGAAACACGGTTGAACGTCTTATGTGACAGAGTTTATTGCTTTGTTTATGCGTGTGCGTTTAGCTATTCGTGTATGGAACGCAGTCCAATGAACTTTAATATAAATGGCTTGGTTTAGCTTTATCAGATTACAGTACCATGAGCATTCGCCTCTGTCTTTGGAAGAAGTATTGTCTGTGGCGGATACGTCTCTTCACCTCATTGAGTCTCTGTGTATCCGCGTTGTTTATGTCTCTTCGGCGCTTCATCAGCATATAGGTCATAAGAAACATTAACGGCTGAAGCTTGTCTTCATCAGCCATTTTAATATATTTCAACAGTTGAAGAGCTTCTCACAAATTGACAAAAGCAAACATGATTTCTAACCATTGAGGTACATAAGGTTCTAACGTGCAATGGGCGGTTCGGTCGTGAACTCGGTTGCAGGAAGATTAGAACACCACAGGTTGAACTTCCGGTAGTATTTTCCCATGAATTTCAAAATAAAAGTTTTACTGCTAATGCTAAATGTTATAGCGAACAGATTAGGCTATATTTTTTGTCCACAAAAAAAGTACTTGAATAAATATGATTTACTGTAACTTAACAAGACGAACAGTTTAGGAATAGGATGTAGATCTCAGTTTTTTAACCAACCAACCACACCAAAGAATAAAGATATGATCAAACATGTCCAATGTTATCCATCATAGTAATCATGTACAATAACGGAAACGGAGGCATTCATATGACATCCATTAAAAAAACAACTTTAATAAAACAAGATATGTACTTTGATGAATTCAGTCAAAAACAGATGTGACCTATTTAAATACTGTATTTTAAACAAATAGCAGTTTTGGTGGGCTTTCTGTACATATAGACGACAGTGTCCCAAATGTCGCAGGGACTGCAGTCTTAAGAAATCACTAAATATTATGAGTAATACACAATGGTGTGGGCTAACTGAAGCCAGCAGTGTCCTGGAGGGTAGGTCGCTGCAAGTGGAAGGTAGAATGTTGTTAGAAATCTGGTTCTGATGTTTTTCCCTCAACAAAAATCTGGTTCTGACACTTTTCCCTCAACACAGGGGCACTATCAAGTTGTCACCTTCTTGCTTCATCTATAGTGTTGTGTTGTCACAAGTAAAAAGAGAAGACTTTACAAATTATTTCATTTTCAAATGAGTTCAGACTTTACTTTACTCATGTATTCCTAATGTATTCATGTTGTGATGTGCGAAAACAGAAAACAAATATACAGGAAATGATGACACAATGACAGTTTTTTCTCAAGTGTCTTCTCAAGTTTACTCTGAAAAAGAAGCAACTGCCACTCTGTCAAATTGATTTATAAAGCCCTTCTTTCATCAGCTGATATCTCAAAGTGCTGTACAGAAACCCAGCCTAAAACCCCAAACAGCAAGCAGTGCAGATGTAGAAGCACGGTGGCTAGGAAAAACTCCCTAGAAAGGCCAGAACCTAGGAAGAAACCTAGAGAGGAACCAGGCTATGAGGGGTGGCCAGTCCTTTTCTGGCTGTGCCGGGTGGAGATTATAACAGAACATGGCCAAGATGTTCAAATGTTCATAGATGACCAACAGGGTCAAATAATAATAGCTCAGGAGTAAATGTCAGTTGGCTTTTCATAGCTGATCATTCAGAGTATCTCTACCGCTCCTGATGTCTCTAGAGAGTTGAAAACAGCAGGTATGGGACAGGTAGCATGTCTGGTGAACAGGTTAGGGTTCCGTAGAACAGTTGAAACTGGGGGAGCAGCACAGACATGTGGACTGGGGACAGCAAGGAGTCATCAGACCAGGTAGTCCTGAGGCATGGTCCTAGGGCTGAGAGAGAGAGAGAGAGAGAGAGAGAGAGAGATAATACTTAAATTCACACAGGACACCGGATAAGACAGGAGAAATACTCCAGAAATAACAGACTGACACTAGCCCCCCGACGCATAAATACTGGAAGCTGAGACAGGAGGGGTCGGGAGACACTGTGGCCCCATCCGAAGGATATAACCCCACCCACTTTGCCAAAGCACAGCC
Organism: Oncorhynchus tshawytscha; assembly: GCF_018296145.1. Lineage (NCBI taxonomy): Eukaryota > Metazoa > Chordata > Actinopteri > Salmoniformes > Salmonidae > Oncorhynchus > Oncorhynchus tshawytscha. Next base: position 4,867,457 of record NC_056442.1, on the reverse strand, counting down.
CTCACACCACTAGAGGGATATCTTCAAGCCTACCTTCGTTCTGTAGCATTTGCCACATTCTTTGCAAGGATGCGGTCTTTCATCTATGTGACTGGTTTAATCTTATTTGAAATTGCTCACTATGAAATGTCAGAGTTTCCTAATTCCTACCAGCACGTGAATGTGGCATACGTCATTCAGTGACAAACACATCAAGAGCTGTAATTTGGTCGTTACTAGCGTCTATGGCCGCAGTCATAAACCCTGCCCATTTCTACAATTTAACTTCTGAAAATGTGATTTAAAACCTAACCCTAACCTAAATTTGACCTTTTATTTTATCAGGGAGTCATACTAAGACCAAGGTATCTTACAGATGAGCCCTGAATTACATAAAATGCAAGTAGAAAGAAAAACCCGCTCATAAAAAAAACCACATTCATCAGTAATATGGTGCTCAGTCAGTTTTCTCAATAGAAGCAACAGAACATACAATTTAAGAACATTTTGAAGATTGTTCCACAAATAAGGTGCAAGAAAGATAAATCTGCTTTTAGTTAACTCGGTTGAGACCGAATTAATATCCGGATTTAGCCATCCCTGAGACTGGGTGTAGCAACTAGTATGTCTAAGTTTAGTAATGATGTTAGGTACAGTAGGCCTTTTTGTAAAAGGGCTTTTATAAATGAAAACATAGCAATGTAGCAACCTACATGAGGGCCAACGAACCTTCTGGTAAACAATGCAGTGGCGAATACTAAAATTGTTGTCCGTAATAAAGCGCAGTGTGCTATGATAAACTGCATCTAACTGATTTAATGAAGTGGCAGCTGCTTTCATATATATGGTATCGCCATAGTTTACGACCAATAGGAACAACGACTGAGTAATCTGCTTTCTACTTTTTTAGCGATAGGCAGGACCTATTTCTATAGAAGAAGCCCATTTTTATAGAGAAGAAGACCATTTTATGCTCAGCTAACTCCTCAATATGCTTTTTAAAAGACAGATTTTCATCAATCCAAAAGAAGAGTCGTTTTTATATGGCTAAAGGAGAAGGATTACCATATTTATTGTCTTCAGGAAATTAATTCCAAATATTTTGATGTGTGTGTGTGGCCTGGGAAAAAGAATGAGATGGTAAAATCTATTTCAGTCATGGGTTGATAAGAAATTCTAAAGATGTTATTATCCGATTCAAAAACTATTTGGACCTTCGGGTACAATTCGTTAAAATCAGATCCTCAATGAAGATAGAGTGCCTTGAATATGCTACTGGATAATGAAGAGTTTTGGCTCAGATTTATATGGACCGAATAATGACAATCCAAGCCTCTTTGAAAATATTTATAATAATCAAATTTGTCTCCTTAGAAACAAATAACTCTATTGTAATGGTAGGGGTTTCCAATATATTTAAGTACATCAATACACCGTAAAGGCAATCACATTACTTATCAACTATCCCCATCTGGCTCTCAAAGAGTTTCCGAATATTATAGACACGTTAAGAATTTACGGATATTTGGAAGCTTAAAAACCCAGATCCCATAAAATATACTTGGAGGCTTAATCAATTTAGTCTGATATATTTTTTTTATGGTATCCTTGTATATGGTGCCAAAAGTGAAACAAGTACGGATTGAGGATCGAATGCGATCCAACCATCATTTTATATCCCTCCGTGTAACTATGGCAGACTTTCCACGAGGACGGGGATATTGGCAATTTAACCAGGGTTTATTGACTGACTACTTCCTTAACAAAAACAAAGGAATAACATACTTTTTCTTGCACAATACAGGCTCAGTGTAGGCGGGTATCATATGGGATACCTTTACGTGTGCTCTTAGAGGCCATTCAATTACATTTTCATCCCAAAAATCCATCAATGGTGTAAATAAAAGTAATACAGAAGCACTGAATAATCCAGACGCAAAATAAAAGGAGTTTGAGGAATTTATTCAGGAAATATCGGTATCATTTATCTAAAAAAAAAACAGCAAATTGGATGGAGAATGGCAAAAAAAAATCACCAACCTTTCCCTAAACCTTCAATATAGAACTGCTACCAAAAATAACCTACAATTCTTTTTTACAAACATGGAGAAATTCTTCTCACCAACAGAGATTTTGAATGAAGTAAAATATTTTAAATAAATGTTATTTTGTCATGTTTCTTCAACCTCACTTGAGAATACGTTTTGTAATATCCTTCTCCCCAAAAAACTATGTTAAACTATTTTCAACACAGTTTTTGGTGAAGGCATAATTACACATGATGAACTGGTTGGCAATTGATTACTTTCAGATGAGGAAAACCCCTTGTCTGAAGGCATTCCAATATAGATTTATCAAACTTATGAATTTCTGAAATAACAAATATCGGTTACATCTGACAACTTTGAATTGCTAAGAGGCTTAAAACAAGGCTGCCCTCTGTCACCATATCTACACTGCTCAAAAAAATAAAGGGAACACTAAAATAACACATCCTAGATCTGAATGAATGAAATATTCTTATTAAATACTTTTTTATTTACATAGTTGAATGTGCAGACAACAAAATCACACAAAAATGATCAATGGAAATCAAATTTATCAACCCATGGAGGTCTGGATTTGGAGTCACACTCAAAATTAAAGTGGAAAACCACACTACAGGCTGATCCAACTTTGATGTAATGTCCTTAAAACAAGTCAAAAATGAGGCTCAGTAGTGTGTGTGTGGCCTCCATGTGCCTGTATGACCTCCCTACAACGCCTGGGCATGCTCCTGATGAGGTGGCGGATGGTCTCCTGAGGGATCTCCTCCCAGACCTGGACTAAAGCATCCGCCAACTCCTGGACAGTCTGTGGTGCAACGTGGCGTTGGTGGATGGAGCGAGACATGATGTCCCAGATGTGCTCAATTGGATTCAGGTCTGGGGAACTGGCGGGCCAGTCCATAGCATCAATGCCTTCCTCTTGCAGGAACTGCTGACACACTCCAGCCACATGAGGTCTAGCATTGTCTTGCATTAGGAGGAACCCAGGGCCAACCGCACCAGCATATGGTCTCACAAGGGGTCTGAGGATCTCATCTCAGTACCTAATGGCAGTCAGGCTACCTCTGGCGAGCACATGGAGGGCTGTGCGGCCCCCCAAAGAAATGCCACCCCACACCATGACTGACCCACCGCCAAACCGGTCATGCTGGAGGATGTTGCAGGCAGCAGAACGTTCTCCACGGCGTCTCCAGACTCTGTCACGTCTGTCACGTGCTCAGTGTGAAGCTGCTTTCATCTGTGAAGAGCACAGGGCGCCAGTGGCGAATTTGCCAATCTTGGTGTTCTCTGGCAAATGCCAAACGTCCTGCACGGTGTTGGGGCTGTAAGCACATTCTCCACCTATGGACGTCGGGCCCTCATACCACCCTCATGGAGTCTGTTTCTGACCGTTTGAGCAGACACATGCACATTTGTGGCCTGCTGGAGGTCATTTTGCAGGGCTCTGGCAGTGCTCCTCCTTGCACAAAGGTGGAGGTAGCGGTCCTGCTGCTGGGTTGTTGCCCTCCTACGGCCTCCTCCACGTCTCCTGATGTACTGGCCTCTCTCCTGGTAGCGCCTCCATGCTCTGGACACTACGCTGACAGACACAGCAAACCTTCTTGTCACAGCTTGCATTGATGTGCCATCCTGGATGAGCTGCACTACCTGATCCACTTGTGTGGGTTGTAGACTCCATCTCATGCTACCACTAGAGTGAAAGCACCGCCAGCATTCAAAAGTGACCAAAACATCAGCCAGGAAACATAGGAACTGAGAAGTGGTCTGTGGTCTCCACCTCCAGAACCACTCCTTTGTTGGGAGTGTCTTGCCTATAATTTCCACCTGTTGTCTATTCCATTTGCACAACAGCATGTGAAATTTATTGTCAATCAGTGTTGCTTCCTAAGTGGACAGTTTGATTTCACAGTAGTGTGATTGACTTGGAGTTACATTGTGTTGTTTAAGTGATCCCTTTATTTTTTTTGAGCAGTGTATTTTATTATGGCCATTGAATTGTTAACATTAAACGACTTACATAAAGATTAGGACGTCGTACGAACATGAAGTTAATTTGTAATCGGTATCGGTTTAACTGAAAATAAACTAATCAGTAAAATGATGGGGAAACAGCATTGTTTTTCTTATTAGTCAAGGTCTCCTTGATAACCATTATCCACCTTTTACTATAAACTGACCACACTGATCAACACATTGTTAGGAGAGGGAGTCGTGGGGTGTCTGTGTGTGGTATTGAGAAGTATTTATTTACCTAGACTAGTTCTGACTGCTTCAGATGAAGCAAATCTCTCTGTGTTTGTGTGTGTAATGTGGTGCATATGTTCCGTGGTCCTGTGTGTTTGTAGAGCCAGGGTGGTAGGAGTTATGAAAACAACATTACCCAGAATACACCTCTCTCGGGTCATAGGTCGAACCCTTGGGGGATTGTGGGAATGCCTGGCTGCGGTGGAGAGCGGATCTAGGAGAGGAGAATTGTGTGTGTGTGTTTGTGTATGATGAACCTGACTTAAGACGGGAAGATGTGTTTGTGAGTGATGTCATAGCAACCGTAACTTTAATATTGCAGATAGATTGTGGCTTCTATCAATGTAATTTTCCATATAATTTCCAATCACCCATATATTTTTTGAGTAAATAAAGCCAGCAAAAAAAGATGAACCATAAACAATCGAGGGCCTAAAAGTCAAGGGATTAAAGACAAAAATAACAATGCTATTGACTCAAGTTCTCTTGGGTCTTCAATCTTCAACCTTGAAGGGCCTCATTGAGGACCTGGATAATTTATCCAGTTTCTCTGGTCTTAAACCAAACTACAGTTGAAATTGGAAGTTTACATACATTTTAGCCAAATACATTTAAACTCAGTTTTTCACAATTCCTGACATTTAATCCGAGTAACAATTCCCTGTTTTAGGTCAGTTAGGATCACCAATTTATTTTAAGAATGTGAAATGTCAGAATAATAGTAGAGAGAATGATTTATTTCAGCTTTTATTTCTTTCATCACATTCCCAGTGGGTCAGAAGTTTACATACACTCAATTAGTACTTGGTAGCATTGCCTTTAAATGGTTTAACTTGGGCCAAACGTTTTGGGTAGACTTCCACAAGCTTCCCACAATAAATTAGGTGAATTTTGGCCCATTCCTCCTGACAGAGCTGGTGTAACTGAGTCAGGTTTGTAGGCCCCCTTGGTCACACATGCTTTTTCAGTTCTGCCCACAAATTGTTCTATAGGATTGAGGTCAGGGCTTTGTGATGGCCACTCCAATACCTTGACCTTTGTTGTCCTTAAAAGCCATTTTGCCACAACTTGGAAGTCCCATTTGCGACCAAGCTTTAACTTCCTGACTGATGTCTTGAGATGTTGCTTCAATACATCCACATCATTTTCTTGCTTCATGATGCCATCTATTTTATGAAGTGCACCAGTCCCACCTGCAGAAAAGCACCCTCACAACATGATGCTGCCACCCCCGTGCTTCACGGTTGGGATGGTGTTCTTCGGCTTGCAAGCCTCCCCATTTTTCCTCCAAACACAACGATGGTCATTATGGCCAAACAGTTCTATTTTTGTTTCATCAGATCAGAGGACATTTCTCCAAAAAGTACGATCTTTGTCCTCATGTGCAGTTGCAAACCGTGGTCTGGCTTTTTTATGGAGGTTTTGGAACAGTGGCTTCTTCCTTGCAGAGCGGCCTTTCAGGTTATATCGACATAGGACTCGTTTTACTGTGGATATGGATACTTTTGTACCTGTTTCCTCCAGCATCTTCACAAGGTCCTTTGCTGTTGTTCTGGGATTGATTTGCACTTTTCGCACCAAAGTACGTTAATCTATAGGAGACAGAACGCGTCTCCATCCTGAGAGATATGACGGCTGCGTGGTCCCATGGTGTTTATACTTGCGTACTATTGTTTGTACAGATGAACGTGGTACCTTCGGGGTGGGGGGATTCACATTATTTGGAATGGCAAACCAGATAAAGTTAAACGAGCATATTTATATAACCCATATGAGTTTGTAGGGTTCAAACTACTAAATATTACAGCATTAAAACTCTTAAACCCCCCCATTGTATCTACATCCAAATTGGTTTTCTAGCAAGCTACTAAGAGAGGTCCATCCTGTTTGAGTGGGCTCTTTGCCTTTTTGCATATTAAAACCTTCAATTTTCATTGGAATCACAATGATCCCTGTTTTAAAGTATTACAATTTCATCCTCCAGAAAAGGCAGATCTAATTTTACTGCAAATAATATGGTGTACTGATAGAGGGGGAAAAAAAACTGTTGTCAAAAGGTTTGACAGCAGTACTGTATAAAAATCCTAGTCATTTGGGAAGAGGTTTTTGATGTCCCAATACCTTGGCGTCGGGTCTATGAACTGACAAACAACAATTGACACAATCGTTTTGTTTCAATTTAAGCTATTACATAAAATACTTGCTACAAAAATAATGCTCAATATATGGGACATTGAACAGTCAGCCTTGTGCAGACTTTGCCACGAGGAAGCAGAATCACTAGAATATATTTTCTGGTTCTGTCTATTGGTGGCTCACTTTTGGAGTCGGGTCCAGGGATGGTTGTCATGTCATAATATCAGGGACATGGAAACTGTATTGTTAGGAGATCGATATTTTTTCAGATCAGTCAATGGAAAATATGATTATACTCTTGGGTAAAGTATTTATTTTTTGGGCAATATCGGTAGAAATGTTACAAGGACTCAAAAGACATCGTAAAATGGAGGGATGTATTGCAAAAGGAAATATAAAAATGGCATTATACTGGGAAAGATGGGTTAATCTGTGGACATTGGAGGGTTGGATTTTCAGAATGAATGGTGGATTGGCTGCTGTGGGTGAAAATCCAGCACTTGAAGGGGAAATCAGGAATATGTATAATTGTTTAAATACAGGTATCGTAGATGTGAGCGAAAATAGCTGTAAGTAGCAGTAGAAGTATTGTTGTCCATTAGTTTACTCCAAGCAGGGTCGGGGTGGTAGGGTAACGTTGCATTTTTACAAGTCATTGGAACAAATACAAGAACAGAGTTTGGTTAAGTTTGTATGTATATGAGCAATACGAGTCTAAAACCACAGAATATTAAACTGGTCATTCAAAAGTTACAATGGTTTGAGCCCATTTTTGCTACTGTATGCATCTTACACAACCAGGCCAAATAAAACATGATCATCATTCAGTATGCTGTATGAAGAGTTTGGCTCACTTTCTATGGATCTTATTTAACTGCACAGTATAAGTATCTGAATATGTAATAGTGTGTAACCCGTGGAAGAGTGGCTGCTGCATGTGCAACAGCTAATGGGGGTCCTAATAAACTAAACTATGGATGTAATTGTTTCTCTGTGGCTGTGGACACTTCTAGAATCTTCCCTGTGATGACAGAGACCTAATATGCAGCCATTATCCAATCGTTGCCTCTTTCACCACGTGTGCGCAGACACCATTCTGTTGGGAGGCGTGGTAACCGGTGCTTAGGACCATCTTGGTAGCCACATTGTCGTAGATACGGTTGTCGTGGCGAGGCAGGAAGCCCCTCTGCAGCTTGTGCTCCAGGTGCATGTGGTTCTGAGGGGGGAGACCAAGGCACGCTCTGAAAGGGAAAAGGGATACCAAGTCAGTTGCAAAACTGAATGCATATAACCACAGAGACCGGCACAACATTATTATTTGACAGAGACAGGAAGTTCAGTAACAAACATTACGATTGGTGACAAATCCCTAACAAGACAGGGTGGTAGGTGTTCTGACCTCATGATGTTCTCAATGCAGGCTCTCTGTCTGAAGTAGGCATTGACCAGCGGGGCCCCAGGGGGGACGAGGGGAGCTTTACACATGAAGGAGAGGATAGCCAGGACACTGTGGAAGGACTGGAAGGTCTCTGATCCTTGGGGCCGAACACATACACGCTGACACAACTCTGTGAGGAGGACCAGGTCCAGGATGATAGGACTGGCTAGCAGAGAGTCCTGGAGAGAGACACCTTTGTTAGAAATCAGGTCAAGGTGTAGGTGTGTGTGTGTGTGTGTGTGTGTGTGTGTGTGTGAGACTCACCTCACAGGTGTTGTGCATCGCGATAGTGTTGGTTCCTCCCATCATGATCTCAGAGGTGTATTCATCCATCGCCCTCTTACTGTCCCCCACATACGGCACATACTTAATCACCACCTACACACACACACACACACACACACAGCAAGACAACTGAGTCAAGTATTTCTCAAGAAAAACTACAGATACTTTCTGCCCCTTAGTAAAATAAAATGCAGTGCTATTGATATCTACCAGGTATGAAAAAACACACACATTAAACTCTTAACTCAGATCAGGTGTCTCTGTGTTGCACACACACAAAAAAAAAACGCAAACTTACACAGTGGTCGGGTTTCTCCCCTTTGCGGTACAGTATAGGGTTGGAGTTGACCATGTCATCCACCACATTGCTCTTGGAGATCTCCTTGGAGCGGAACTGCTGCGGTGCTGAGAGGTTCATACCATCATTGTTTCCAAGGTGATTGTAGCTGACAATGGAGGTGGGCTGTCATGGCAACAGACGGCAACACGTTATTGTACAGTCTGGTATTAACCTAGTGTTTACACACATGAAATTGCCCTTATACCTGGGTAATAATCGTTGTAATAACAGCGTTTTAACATGTATAGTAATTTTAGAATAACTTAGTAACTGTAGAATTATGTACTTCGTCATTATACAAGTGGAACGGGGACGGTTCATATAACAGAAGTACGATTAAAATGAATTAATGGACTGGGTCGAACTCTCACCTTGATCCCAGCACTGATGAGGAAGTCGACCAGGACTGACTTGATCTTTGTCTGACCAGACTTGAAGTCATCTCCTGCTATGAACACATTTCTCTCCACAGCCAGCTCTATCGCCCCAGGGACAAACGTGTTCTGGGGAGAACCGTTAATGTAGGCACAGCCCTCCAGGATACTGGCTACGGCAAACAAAGTAGAGGGAGACACCTCCCCACCTGACTGATAGAGACAGAGAAAGAGTATAAAAAAAGAGAGTGTAAAAGAGAAAGAGAATAGATCTGTCAGATCTACCTGTATGGCAGCCAGGAGATTCTTGGCCGTGTCGTTGACCCCGGCTGTGAGGTCACAGAAACGTTCGGTGTTGGCTGTCCACAAAACGATTACTTTCTCCACGCCGCTTGAATGCCGGAAGTCCTGAATGTCTGCTCTGATCTGCTCCACCTGGAGGGAGAGAGAGGAGAATCACTATTCAGACACATAGGGTCTATGGGGTAAGAAATAAATGGTTAGGGGCCAGGGTGTACGAGACACACACACACACACTACTTGGGATTGGGTGTACCTGTTCAGCCATGGTCCCTTTCAGAATATTGTCTGCTCGGCCCACCTGGTTGGCAGCTATGAATTCTGGGATATAGATGGAGGCTCGGGGTCGGAGGCAGCTCATGTGTGGGCGGAGCTTCTCCTGGAGGGACCAATCAAGGACCTCGGCTCTCTCCATCGCACTGCCCAGGTCCATGGATGAGATGTCCCAGCCTGACACACACTCTCTTTGTTTAATTAGTTAGCTAACGTTTTACAAACCTAATGTATCTTAAAAGAAAATCTGTCAGACAGGCCCAAAAGAACATAGAGGACCAGTTAGACTAGAGAACCAGAGTTGTGTACTGTACCTCTGCCTCCAGGGCAGTGCTGGAAAATGGTGCTAGATAAAACTGATAGAGTTAAACAGGAGGTTAAATAACCATCCTGGCAGACATTCCACATGGAGCCTTTTACCTTCACCACAGTGGCCCCTGAAGAATTGACCTAGGGTCAGCATTCCTTCTCTGATTACATACAGACACACACAGACCCATAGACACACACACACACCACTCCTTTACCATCAAAGACGATATCATTAGGGTGCACCATGGGTAGGAGGTCACGGAACGGAATGTTAACTTCTTTTCCATCTGGCCCCGGCCCTAAACACACAGTTGAGGACTGGAAGAGGGAACCGTAGTAGTTGGCTTTCTGGGAAGGGGGAGGGTGGTTAGAAAAGGGAGAGAGGGTAATAAAACAGAGACAGAACAAAAATAAATAACAAGTATTGAATAATAACATTAAATCAGTGGTATTCAAACTTTTTCTACAGGGATTCCTTTTTTCCCCACCAGAATTTCAGCCAACCCCACCCGAAATCTAATGACACAACCTTAATTTACCATTTAGCCTAGTGGTTAGAGCATTGGACTTGTAACCGAAAGGTTGAAAGATCGAATCCCCGAGCTGACATGGTAGAACTCTGTCATTCTGCCCCAGAACAAGGCAGTTAACCCACTGTTCCTAGGCAGTCATTGAAAATAAGATTTTGTTCTTAACTGACTTGCCTAGTTAACTTCTCTAGGGTAGGGGGCAGCATTTGGAATTTTGGATGAAAAGCGTGCCCAAATTATACTGCCTTCTACTCAGGCCCAGAAGATAGCATATGCATATAATTAGTAGGTTTGGATAGAAAACACTCTAAAGTTTCCAAAACTGTTAAAATAATGTCTGTGGGTATAACAGAACTGATTTGGCTGGCGAAAACCTGATAAAAATCTATACAGAAAGTAGGATTTTTTTGTTTGTTGTAGTTTTCTATTCAATGCCATTACAGTATCCATTGACTTAGGACTCAAATTGCAGTTCCTATATCTTCCACTAGATGTCAGTCTTTAGAAATTGTTTCAGGCTTGTATTCTAAAAAATGAGGGGGGAAGAGCAGTCTAAATGAGTGGACCCTGCCGTGTCAGAGCTTTTTCATGCGCGCAACCGAGAGAGTGCCTTTGTTTACCTTTCATATTGACGATGTTATTGTCCGGTTGAAATATTATCGATTATTTAGGCTAAAAACAACCTGAGGATTGAATATAAACATTGTTTGACATGTTTCTATTAACTTTTCAGTTACAATTTGGATTTTTTTTGTCTGCCTGTTGTGATTGTGTTCTTCTATAATCCACGGGCTCAAACACAAACAAAACGGAGGTTTTTAGATATAAAGAGAGACTTTATCGAACAAAAGGAACATTTATTAAATAAATAAATGAATGTCTTCTGAGTGCAACCGTATGAAGATCATCAAAGGTAAGTGATTAATTTTATCAATATTTCTGACTTGTGTAACTCTTCTATTTGGCTGGTTACTGTTTGTAATGATTTGTCTGCTGGGCTATGTTCTCAAATAATTGTAAGGTATGCTTTCGACGTAAAGCATTTTGAAATCTGACACAGTGGTTGGATTCACAAGAAGTTAATCTTTAAACCTATGTAAAATAGTTGTATCTTTTCTGAATTTTTATAATGAGTATTTCTGTATTTGGCGCTCTGCAATCTCACTGGATGTTGGCCAGGTGGGACGCTAGCGTCCCAAATACCCTAGAGAGGTTAAATAAAGGTAAAATAAAATGTAAAAAAATATAGAAGATAAAGGGCTGCCTGTGTTGTAAACATTAGTGTGTCATTCAATATTAATCCCTTAGCACTCCACAAACCCATCATATCAGTGTGTGTGAAGCCATCACTGTATTAGGGGTATAATGAGGCTCTGCATCAGGGGAGAGACATGTCTTTGGAAAATAGGCCAAAAAACTGTTACAAAGTAGGATCAACAAGACACACACACCACCTTACCTGTTCTCCAGTTTTGGTTCTCCAGGTGAGTCCCAGTCTGTTGGCCAGGACAGCAGCGGTGACGGTTGTCCCATTGTTTCCTCCCCAGCCAACTAGCATCACCCCCAGCCTGGGGACACGTCGCTCAGTACGGAACTCAAGCTCACTAACAGAGGGGGTCACCTGGAGGGGTGGAGTCGAGCGAGTTACACAGTTAGAAATTAGATAGGTGATGCTGGTGTGTGTGTGTGTGAGAGAGACTTACTGTGAGTGTGTCTCCATCCCTGCGTACAGCAGAAGTATGGTAGCAGTATTGAGCCTCGATGTGTGTATCTGTGTACTTCACATTGGGATTGTTGATACGAATGTTCTCAGTCATGACTGCAGGCTTGAGAGAGTGACAGAGGCAGACAGACAAAAAGAAAGAGTGATAGAGAGTGCAACAGGAGAGTTAGGGGAGATATTAAGACAGTTAGCCTAGGGGTTCTTTGGCTTCATTTATTTATTTGAACAACTTAATTTCCACAAATAAAAAATAAGTATAGACTTAATAAATTGATAAGGTAGCTAACGATGCAAATAAAAAAGTTAGCTAGCTCGCTTAACATTGCCAATATGGTCAAACTATCTACAGTAATAAGTTTAGAGGCTAATTGTCAAAAGCGTATTTGTCATCTTTTGATTGTAAAGATGAAACGTCAGTGGTGAAACGTCACCACTGGAGTAACAACATTTTCTCCGAAATTCTCACTTGAATTACAACTTGGAGGGTCGTTCAAGTGAAACGTCTCAGTCGGAACTCCGCACTTCCGATAGTGATACGCCACGAGCCACGACTGTAGAGTTAGCAACAATAGTCGAATCAAAGGTTCGCCTGCAAAATAAAAGTCCTGCATTGAAACTGATGCAAACCGATAAATAGTGGAATCATGCCACAATTGGACTGGATAATGGTGAAAATGGTTGGAATGTCATTATAATTTCAACAAAAGACAATAATTAATTAATTTTAGAATATACAGCAAAATCAGTTGAAATCACACTGTGGATGTAGGCCCAATAGACTTCAGAATTGCATTGGGGCTTCAAATCAAATTTGATTTGTCTCATGTGCCGAATTGAACAGGTGTAGGTAAACCTTACAGTGAAAAGCTTACTTACAAGCCCTTAACCAACAATGCAGTTAAGAAAATACCTTTAAAAAAGTGAGATTAGCATAACAAATAATTTGACAACACAGTAAATAACAATAGCGTGGCTATACACAGGGGGTACCGATACAGAGTCAATGTGCAGAGGCACCAGTGTCGAGGTGATTATGTACATGTAGGTAGAGTTATTAAAGTGTCTACGCGTAAATAATAAGAGAGTAGCAGCAGAGTGGGGGGGGGGAAATAGTCTGGGTAGCCCTTTGATTAGGAGTCTTATGGCTTGGGGGTAGAAGATGTTTAGAAGCCTCTTGGACCTAGACTTGGCGCTCCAGTACTGCTTGCCATGCAGTAGCAGAGAGAACAGTCTATGATTAGGGTGGCTGGAGTCTTTCCCAATTTTTAGGGCCTTACTCTGACACCGCCTGGTATAGAGGTCCTGGATGGCAGGAAGCTTGGCCCCGGTGATGTACTGGGCCATACGCACTACCCTCTTGTAGTGCCTTGCAGTCAGAGGCCGAGCAGTTGCCATACCAGGCAGGGATGCAACCCGTCAGGATGCTCTCGAAGGTGCAGCTGTAAAACCTTTTGAGGCTCTAAGGACTCATGCCAAATCGTTTCAGTCTAAGGGGGAATAGGTTTTGTCATGCCCTCTTCACAACTGTCTTGGTGTGCTTGGACCATCTTAGTTTGTTGGTGATGTGGAGGCCAAGGAACTTGAAGCTCTCAACCTGCTCCACTACAGCCCCGTCAATGAGAATGGGGCGTGCTCGGTCCTCCTTTCCCTGCAGTCCACAATTATCTCCTTTGTCTTGATCACATTGAGGGAGAGGTTGTTGTCCTTGCACCACATGGTCAGGTCTTTGACCTCCTTCCTATAGGTTGTCTCATCATTGTCGGTGATCAGGCCTACCACTGTTGTGTCATTGGCAAACTTAATGATGGTGTTGGAGTCGTGCCTGGCCGTGCAGCCATGAGGGAAAAGGGAGTACTGGAAGGGACTGAGCACGCACGCGAGGGGCCCCCATTTTGAGGATCAGCGTGGAGGATGTGTTGTTAAATACCCTTACCACCTGGGGGCGGCCCATCAGGAAGTCCAGGATCCAGTTGCAGAGGGAGGTGTTTAGTCCCAGGGTCCTTGGCTTATTGATGAGCTTTGAGGGCACTATGGTGTTGAACACTGAGCTGTAGTCAATGAATAGCATTCTCACATAGGTGTTCCTTTTGTCCAGGTGGGAAAGGGCAGTGTGGAGTGCAATAGAGATTGCATCATCTGTGGAACTGTTGGTGCGGTATGCAAATTGGAGTGTATCTAGGGTTTCTGGGATAATGGTGTTGATGTGAGAGTTTTTGGCCCTACTTACTGTATTAGAAATGGCTGCCTAAATTGTTAAAAATACAATTCTGAAAAATGTAACAGACAATGGATGAAGATATAAAACTTGGTAGCCTACTGGCACAAACAAATAATGAGTGGAGATCGGGCATTTGTTGGTATTCAAGTTTTTGTCCGAACACTGTCAAAATTGTTAAATTCCCTGCATAATCACTTTTTCCCACCTGGCTCTAGATTATACCCATCTATAGCCTACATAGGTCTCATCAAGAGGTTCTGATCTCTTGGCCTAACGGTTAAAGTGGTTGTTTGACAGTCGCTGTGTCTGAGGTGAAGTTGGTGACAGATGTGGGAATGACGCCCTCGCAGAGGCATGTAGATGTGACCAACTGGGTACATACAGTTCAATGTCTATTTTTGATTAACATTTGGTTGAGTTGTCAACTAACGTGAAATCACCAGAACATTTCACATGACATTGAATTTAGGTATTTAAAAAAAGTAAAAAAATCCCTTACATTGATGCCTTTTTGCAAATGCAATGCAATCCAAGCCAGTTTTCCACATCATAACATTTATTTTTGTTGAAATTAGTGGGAAAAAATGTTGATTCAACCAGTTTTTGCCCAGTGGGGAGGAACTTCGTATAGAGCATTGGATCCCCCACCAAGGGATACTAAGACCCCTGGGGGTACTAAGACCCCTGGGGGTACTTGAGAAGCCTCGAGACCATAGGCATACTGGTAAAATGCACACGAGGGGGGTACTTCAGGGGTTCTCCCCCAGGCAGAGCAAAATTCAGTTGGTGGTTTGGAAACTGAAAAAGGTTGGGAACCACTGGTATAGAGGAGTGGGGACAACTCTCGGGAAGGAAGTAATATAGCAACCTTAACCAATATCTAGCCACCTTGTCAAGAGGTTCGGATCTCTTGGCGTAGCAGTTTAATGGTATTGGCTTAATAGTCGCTGGGTCAGGGTTTGAAAAAAATCGCCTGAGATGCAAAAAACCCCATTGTATTTCTTTTTGAGTCTATTTTAGCCATTACTGGAGTGTGTTTGACAGGTCATTACTAAACGTTAACGGGGGAAAACTAATGGCACAAGCAAGATTGCTTTCATTTTACGCTGGCGACTCGAACCCAATCGATCCAGTGACAATAGGCTACAGGAAACACAAAGGAAATCGATGGCTGAAAAGGAGAAATCCTCAGCTGGTCAGACTTGACATGGGAGTTGATGCTTATACACTGTACAACTTTACCGTTAGATTGTGAATGCATGACATGGAATTTCAGGCTAATCGGTGACCCATACTGTAGCCTACAAAACACAATTCTCAAGAGTAGCCTGTGTATGCACAGATATTAGCATCGTAGCTCCTATTGCGGAACTTTGACAGTGGGAATTGACTTTAGTAGTAGTAAAAATTTAAAAAAGCCTAGTACGCACTTAAAGCCTACGCACTTTGGTCTACTTACCGTGTAATACGTTGGAGTCAGGAGATGGAATTTTCTCTTCTAAACAACAATGATAGGTTACGGACGGTTCTTCGTTGATTTGATAGCTTGCTTGTTTAGATTTTTTTCTGTTATATTTAATCTAATAGCCTAGTAAATCGCTCGTTCTCATGCGCAGCCCGACCTCTTCAATTCGTCAAGTGAGCCGAAGTGAAATGAAGGTGTGATGCACCAATATTGCCATTGCGAGTGCATGAGGATATCCCTTAGAACCCTGTTCATTTATAGATAGCTTAGTGGTAGAGCCGGAATGGCTACTTGTAGGCAGAGGAGTGTCTATGCAAAATCCGACATTTACATATACAGTTGAAGTTGGAAGTTTACATACACTTTAGCCAAGTACATTTAAACTCCGTTTTCACATTTCCTGGCATTTAATCCTCGAAAAAAATTCCTTGTTTTAGGTCAGTTAGGATCACCGCTTTATTTTAAGAATGTGAAATATCAGAAAATTGTAGAGAGAATGATTTATTTCAGCTTTTATTTCTTTCATCACATTCCCAGTGGTTCGGAAGTTTACATACACTCAATTAGTATTTGGTAGCATTGCCTTTAAATTTTTTAACTTGTGTCAAACGTTTCAGATAGCCTTCCACAAGCTTCCCCCAATAAGTTGGGTGAATTTTGGCCCATATCTCCTGACAGAGCTGGTGTAACTGAGTCAGGTTTGTAGGCCTCCTTGCCCGCACACGCTTTTTCAGTTCTGCCCACAAATGTTCTATAGAATTGAGGTCAGGGCTTTGTGATGGCCACTCCAATACCTTGACCTGGTTGTCCTTAAGCCATTTTGTCACAACTTTGGAAGTATGCT
Organism: Oncorhynchus tshawytscha; assembly: GCF_018296145.1. Lineage (NCBI taxonomy): Eukaryota > Metazoa > Chordata > Actinopteri > Salmoniformes > Salmonidae > Oncorhynchus > Oncorhynchus tshawytscha. The sequence goes on along the minus strand of NC_056442.1, from coordinate 4,850,948 downwards.
TGGGGTCATTGTCCATTTGGAAGACCCATTTGCGACCAAGCTTTAACTTCCTGACTGATGTCTTGAGATGTTGCTTCAATATATCCACATTATTTTCCATCCTCATGTTTGCCATCTATTTTGTGAAGTGCACCAGTCCCACCTGCAGCAAAGCACCCCCACAACATGATGCTGCCTTCCCTGTGCTTCACGGTTGGGATGGTGTTCTCCGGCTTGCAAGCCCCCCCCCTTTTCCTCCATACATAACAATGGTCATTATGGCCAAACAGTTCTATTTTTGTTTTATCAGATCAGAAGACATTTCTCCAAAAGGTACGATCTTTGTCCCCATCTGCAGTTACAAACCGTGGTCCGGCTTTTTTATGGCGGTTTTGGAGCAGTGGCTTCTTCCTTGCTGAGCGGCCTTTCAGGTTATGTTGATATAGAACTCGTTTTACTGTGAATATAGATACTTTTGTACCTGTTTCCTCCAGCATCTTCACAAGGTCCTTTGCTGTTGTTCTGGGATTGATTTGCACTTTTCGCCCCAAAGTACGTTCATCTCTAGGAGACAGAACGCATCTCCTTCCTCAGCCACATGATAGCTGTGTGGTCCCATGGTGTTTATACTTGCGTACTATTGTTTGTACAGATGAAAGTGGTACCTTCAGGCGTTTGGAAATTGCTCCCAAGGATGAACCAGACTTGTGGAGGTCTTCAATTTTTTGTCTGAGGTCTTGGCTGATTTCTTTTAATTTTCCCATGATGTCAAGCAAAGCGACACTGAGTTTGAAGGTAGGCCTTGAAATACATCCACAGGTACACCTCCAATTGACTCAAATTATGTCAATTAGCCTATCAGAAGCCAACATTCCTCCACAGAGATGTCAGAGACAGATCAACAACTACAGGAAGCATTTGGTTTCACTCATTGCAGCTAAAGGTGGCACAACCAGTTATTGAGTGTTAGGGGGATTGGGTGTTAGACAACTTTGTTAATTAAATAAATAATATACGTATACATTTTATTTTGTAAACTCAGGTTCCATTTATCTAATATTAGGTATTGGTTGAAGATCTGATAACTTTCAGTAATAAAATATGCACAAATAGAGAAAATCAGAAAGGGGGCAAATATTGTATATCCTGTATATCCTGATGCCTTGTCACCTTACCCCTATACATATCTACTACTATCACTCCAGTATCCCTGCACATTGCAAATATGGTACTGGAACTGACTGACCCTGTGTATATCTGGTATGCTTACTTACTTTCTAGTGTTCTTATTTCTATTTCTCTTGTGTTTTTTTGTACTACCTTATGTTATTTTTAGTATTACATTGCTATTGATTACTGCTTTGTTGGGTTTAGAGCTTGCAAGAAAGACATTTCACTGTACTTGTGCACGTGCCATTAAAACTTGAAACTGAAACATTGTAGACCAGTCTCCTGGTGTAGCGTTCCATTACACTATAGTGTGTTTTTTTTAAACTTAGCCAATAGACTTTGAGATATTTTTGTATTTTATGACATTAAAGACTTGTGGTATGCTATGTATGCCTCTCTCTAATGTCAATATGCTTTGTCTACTGCTGTTTAGGTTAGTTATTATTGTTTTATTTCACTGTAGAGCCCCCAGCCCTGCCCAACATGCCTTAGATAGTTATTTCGTCCCACACATATGCGGAGACCTCACCTGGTTTAACTGGTGCCTCCAGAGAATTTGGCCGTACGTCAGCCCAGTACTTCCACAGCAACGCCACATCCTGCTTCTTCGCCTGCAGGATTGTCTGAGACCAGCCACCCTGACAGCTGATGAAACTGTGGGTTTGCACAACCAAAACTATTCTACACAAACTGTCAGAAACCATCTCAGGGAAGCTCATCTACATGCTCGTCGTCCTCACCAGGGTCTTGACCTGACTGCAGTTCAGCGTTGTAACCGACTTCAGCAAATGCTCACCTTCGATGGCCACTGGCACAGTGGAGAAGATGACTCTTCACAGAAGAATCACGGTTTGATATGCAGACATTGTGTATATCGTCGTGTGGGTGGGCGGTTTACTGATGTCAACGTTTTGAACATAGTGCCCCATGGTGGTTGTGGGGTTATGGTGTGGCAAGGCATAAGCTATGGACAACGAACACGATTGCAAGATACCTTGACGAGATCCTGAGGCCCATTGTTGTGCAATTCATCTGCCGCCATCAGCTCATGTTTCAGCATGGCCCCATGTCGCAAGGATCTGTACACAATTCCTGGAAGCTGAAAATGTCCCAGTTCTTCCATGGCCTGCACACTCACAAGACATGTCACCCATTGAGCATTTTGAGATGCTCTGGATGTATGTGTACGACAGCATGTTCCAGTTCCTGACAATATTCAGCAACTTCGCACAGCCATTGAAGTGGAGCTGGACATCATTCCACAGGCCACAATCAACAGCCTGATCAACTCTATGCGAAGGAGATGTCGTGCTGCATTATGTAAATGGTGGTCACACCATATGCTGACTGGTTTTCTGATCCACGCCCCTACCTTTTATCTTAAGGTATCTGTGACCAACGGATGCATATCTGTATTCCCAGAAATGTGAAATCCATAGATTAGCGCCTAAATAATTCATTTCAATTGACTGATTTCCTTTTTTGAACTGTAACTCAGTAAGATCTTTTAAATTGTTGCATGTAGCTTTTATATTTTTGTTCAGTGTAGTTTATTATATTCAACATAATTCCAACCAACCTACACACACACACACACACACAACTGAGGTCCACGTCCACCACAGTCCATCCTGTGTGCAAACTAGACAAACCAGTCACCTCCCTACTGCCTCTCAACCGCACCCTGACAACATGTGGTCTGACCACACGCTCTGTCCTTCACTCACCTTCGCTAACCACACTCATATGATGAGTAACCTCCCTATAAATGTCTAGGCTGTAGCTCAGTGGGCTAACATAGAGCCTCTTCACACTTACTACAAATTCAATAAATCAAGTCTGAAATATTAGGAACATGTCTGTGCATTTCAGCTGTTTCAAAAACTATTACCATTTATACTGTAGGTGTCACAATCGTTTAAAGATGGATTGGACCAAGGTGCAGCATGGTAGGCGTACATTTTACTGTTATTAAATGACACCGAAAAATACACACAAAAAAAAACAGACCGTACCGCTACATGCAGTGCAGAAAGCAACCACACACAAACAAGATCCCACAAACTAAAGGGGGGGAAAAGGCTGCCTAAGTATGATCCCCAATCAGAGACAACGATAGACATCTGCCTCTGACTGGGAACCATACCCGGCCAACAAAGAAATAGAAAAACTAGAATGCCCACCCAAATCACAACCCGGCCTAACCAAATATTTGTTTCTCTAAAATGGCTCTAAGGTCAGGGTGTGACAGTAGGAGTGTTGGCTCAATGAGACAATTCTGTTCACATTGTCCTGCTTCAAGGGGGGGGGGGGCTTTATGTTAGCCCACTGAGCTACAGCCTAACCTCGACCACTACCTCTGGAAGTAGCAGGTAGGCTTGCGGTTGGAGTGTTGGTATAGTAACTGAAAAAATGGTCTGTCCTGGCCTTGAGCAAGGCAGTTAACCCCCACAACTGTGCCGTGGATGTTGATTAAGGCAGCCCCCTGCAGCAGAGGGATTGGGTTAAATGCGGAAGACACATTTCGGTTGAATGCATTCAGTTGTACAACTGACTAGTTATCCTCTTTCCCTTCCCTAGTTGTAGTGTATTTACATAGTAATAAATCAGATGCAAAAAAACAGTTTTATATGGGCTAAAATGGAACCAGATAATTTTGTAATCAGGTTATATGGTTTAATGGACTCATAGTTCTTGTCCTGACAACAAGTGCGATTGGACAAAAAAAAACAGGTCTGAACTAGCTGTATGCAGGGTTGCGTGGTGTAGAGCATCAACTAGATTGCATGGTGTAGAGCTCATCAGTGTCACGGCCGTTAAAAGAAGAAGAAGAAGAAGAAGACCAAGGTGCAGCGTTGTGAGTGAACATACTTTTAATAGTAGATGCTGCCAACAATACCAAAACAAACCGTGAAGCTTAAGGTTATGTGCCATCAAACAAAGTTAACTTCACAAAGACAGGTGGGAAAAAAGGGCTACCTAAGTATGGTTCTCAATCAGAGACAACGATAGACAGCTGCCTCTGATTGATAACCACACCCGGCCAAACACAAAGAAATAGAAAACATAGAAACAAAGAAACTAGAATGCCCACCCTAGTCACACCCTGGCCTAACCAAAATAGAGAATAAAAGCCTCTCTATGGCCAGGGCGTGACAATCAGCTAGACTGCGTGGTGTAGAGATCATCAACTAGATTCAGCCGTGGGCTGAGCGGATGGTCAGGGGCCTGAACATAATTACAAATAATTGGAATTTACCTCAAGAAGCCCAAACAGATATAATATTAGATCACGTGCCTCTCTATTATTCGTGGACGTACTTGGGAACAGTTTCCCAAATTAAAATAATTTGAACTTGATTTTCTGGGGTTTTTACAGTTTTAAATATCCAACAATGAACATTTAAAAAATATATATATATTATTTTTTTGCTCAGAACTTGGGGGGCCAAATAAAACCCTGGTGTAGACCTTTGCATCTGTAATTAAAATGATACTCATAAGGTTATCTGTTCCTAGATCTGTGCCTGAGGGCAGACAGGAAAAATAGCATAGTGTAGTCAAAGTCGACATTAGTTAAAGGTCATTAGTTAAAGGGCAGAAGTTGGGAGAAAATACAAAAATAGCCTAACGTTTATTAGTATGCAACCAGAGTAGGCTATTGAAACCACGGCCCATGGTCTTTTTCAAGTGGCTCAGCATAGGGAGAGAGAGCAGCTGGGAAAAAGATAGTATCTTCTGTCCAGGACAAAGAGGACTGGATGAGAGAGAAAAGAGAAAGTAAATCAGCAGAAACAGACTGGCTTCCAGAATAGTTCAATTACAATAATTTAAGACACATACCCATGCAACAACAGAGGAGCAACCAAGCAACAAACACCAACACACACAGTGACACACACACACACACACACACACACACACACACACACACACACACACACACACACACACACACACACACACACACACACACACACACAGAGCAGCCTCTCACAGCCTCTCATTGGGCACAAGTCTTTACGTTGTGCGATCTGATTGGTTTGTTCATACCATATAGTGTTCATTGGTTCCAGTCTAAGCAGTTTGACCACAGTGGAAGGCTAGCAACAATCTGTATTATTCAGATCCCTATGAAATGACACCATACAGTAGATACACTACATGACCAAAATTATGTGGACACCTGCTGGTCAAACATCTCATTCCAAAATCATGGGCATTAAAATGGAGTTGGTGCTGCCATAACAGCCTCCACTCTTCTGGGAAGGCTTTCCACTAGATGTTGGAACATTGCTGCGGGGACTTTGTGCATTTGTGAGGTCGGGCACTGATGTTGGGCGATTAGGACTGGCTCGCAGTCAGCGTTCTAATTCATCCCAAAGGTGTTCGATGTGGTTAAAGTCAGGGCTTTGTGCAGGCCAGTCAAGTTTTTCCACACCGATCTCGACAAACCATTTCTGTATGGACCTCGCTTTGTGCACGGTGGTATTGTCATGTTGAAACAGGAAAGGGCTTCCCTCAAACTGTTGCCACAAAGTTGGAAGCACAGAATCGTCTAGAATGTCATTGTATGCTGTAGTGTTAAGATGTCCCTTCACTGGATCAAAGTGCCTAGTCCAAACCATAAAAAAACAGCCCTAGACCATTATTCCTCCTCCACCAAACTTTACAGTTGGCACTATGCATTCGGCAGGTAGCGTTCTTCTGGCATCCGCCAAACCCAGATTCGTCTGTCGGACTGCCAGATGGTGAAACGTGATTCATCACTCCAGATAATGCATTTCCACTGTTCCAGAGTCCAATGGTAGCGCGCTTTACACCACTCCAACTGACGCTTAGCATTGCGCATGGTGATTTTAGGCTTGTGTGCGGCTGCTCGGCCATGGAAACCCATTTCATGAAGCTCTCGACAAACAGTTCTTGTGCTGATGTTGCTTCCAGAGGCAAGTTTTGCAACCGAGGACCAACAATGTTTACGTGCTACGTGCTTCAGCACTCGGCGGTTCTGTTCTGTGAGCTTGTGTGGCCTACCACTTCACTGCTGAACTGTTGTTGCTCCTAGACGTTTCCACTTCACAATAACAGCACTTACAGTTGACTGGGGCAGTTCTAGCAAGGCTGAAAATTGACAAACTGACTTGTTGGAAAGGTGGCTTCCTATGATGGTATCACATTAAAAGCCACTGAGCTCTTCAGTAAGGCCATTCTACTGCCAATGTAGTCTATGGAGATTGCATGGCTGTGTGCTCAATTTTATACACCTGTTAGAAATGGCTGTGACTGAAATAGTGGAATTCACTAATTTGAAGGGAGTTCCACATACTTTTTAATATATAGTGTAGATTCTACAGACCCTACTGAGTACTCCCCACCCCACTTTTACATCGGCATAATGAATCGTTTTGCCTGTAAGTTGTTTGACCACATAAAAGTCCAGTAACACTTTCTATGCACTAGCTTTTTGTAAAGACTCATCTGTTTTGTATTCTAAGGACTGTGGTGAGTAGACTAGACACTGGTTTTATTGACAAGCAATTGATCGTTTTTGCCCATACTGTGCTATATTTGTATAGTGCTACTGTGCTATATAGTGTCCAGGCATCCCATTTTAAGCTGTTTGACCACAGTAAAAGGCCAGCAACACTCCATATAAGTCCATGGCCAATGAAATTGCACCATATATACATTCTACAGATCCTTCTGAGCAACCCTTTTACTGCTGCACCGAGAATAGTTTTTGCTCTGTAAACCAATATGTAATCCACATACAGGGGCCAGTGGAATGAGTGGAGTGTAACCTTTATTTAACTAGGCAAGTCAGCTAAGAACAAATAGTTATTTACAATGACAGCCTACACCGGCCAAACCCAGAGGACGCTAGGCCAATTGTGCGCCGCCCTATGGGACTCTCAATCACAGCCGGATGTGATACAGCCTGTCATTGCTCTAGAGCTATTGTCATTGCGGGCATTTATTCGACTTTGGAACATTTTAATGCAAATGTCACTTAAATATGAACACATGTGAACCAGGATGTCTGTAGTGACGCCTTTAGCGCTGAGATGCAGTGCATTAGACCGCTGCGCCACTCGGAGCACACACAAAAAAGAGTAAAAGGCCAGCAATACTCCGTATAATTCAGTGCTCCATGAAATGACACCATTTATACATTCTACAGACCCCACTGAATATTCCCTACAGTACTTTTACTGCGGCACCTTGAATAGTTTTTGCTCTAGAGCTATTGTGTATTTCACATACAGTGATTTTCTTTGCGGGCATTTATTCGACTTTGGAACATTTAATGCAAATGTCACTTAAATATGAACAAATGTGAATCATTGTCCATGTTTAGACAATTATTTTTAATGTATCGTGAATAATTGAGGTTATTGTGGGGGACTTTTATTTAGAGCGTTTCCAAAATTCCGTGACCCGGAAGTATTTCTTTGTGTCGCTGAAGGAGACGTTGATGATAACAGCGCAGCTAACCAGATATTCTGGCTATTAGAACGGCGAAAATAAAGGTAACTATCTGTGGTTAGTTAAGATAACCACCATTTAACCGTTAGACGCATCTCTACTGAATGACAGTGCATATGCCACACATTTGCGAGTTGCTCAAGCGTCACTAACGTGTTAGCTACAGTAGCATGATACTGCTAGGTAACGTTAATGTAGTTAGCTAGTTAACGTTAGCTAAATGGCTAGGTGATTTTCACAGTAAATGGTCCGCCTAAATGGACATAATCTGCCAACTAGCTAGCTAGTTACCAAACTTTGATAACTACATTTAGCAATCATGTGTGACAGCTAAGTTAGCTAGCTAACTTCTTAGGAACCGAACATGTTTACATGGTAGCTAATCATGTCACAGTAGAAGAGGAAGTTAATAACGCCTTAGGTCTGTCTACATGACAACATAGACGAAGTTCTCTATATTTTATTCAAATGGCTTTATTGGCATGGGAAACCATATGTTTACATCCATTTCACTTGCTTTGGCAAACGTGAAATGAACAATCAAATGAACAGTAAACATTACTCACAAGTTTTGAAGGAATAGAGACATTTAAAATGTCATATTATAGCTATGTACAGTACAAAAGGGAAAATAAATAAACATAAATATGGGTTGTATTTACAACTGTGTTTGTTCTTCAATGGTTGCCCTTGTGGCAACAGGTAACAACTCTCTCTCTCTAGGCTCTTGTCACTCTGGGGACTCTTGGAACTTCTCTGTGTGTGAGAGCGTGTTGCTGCCTATCTCTACACCTCCTTGGAGGATGACCATGGAAGAGATGAGGATTGAAACCGAGACAAACTCCATGGTCTCCATGACGCTATATGCTGTCATGTACCCCGTTTTTAATGAGGTAATGTGTGTGAATGTTTTGTCTAATATAGATTCAGGTACATTTTCCAGTGGCACACCGGGCCAGTGTGAACTGAAAGCTATTGGTCCAAATGAAAAACATACTGGCCAGGGCCAAGATCTCAAAGGATAGTGGATGATGCGTGCATCATTTAAATATCAGGGGATTTGATCTTTAATTTGCGAGCTGAGCAAGCTAGCCTATAACCTACTCTCCATACATAAATAATAACATTTTAACTTGACAATATAATATTTACATTGATTGTGTAAGTTTTATTTTTCATCTCAAAAAACAATCTCAAAAAGGGTATTCTTGTTAGTGATTTTGAACAGTCAGTTCTAGGGCCCTTTAAAATCTGTTTTATCTTACACTGAATTCCGTTTTCCAGGTTTTGTTTATCCGGGTTTCTGAGTTTTCCTGTGTTTTCAGGTTTTCACTCTCTATATCACACTTTCTTATAGAAAAACAAAAAATCTGGGATGTTCTTAGTCCACAACAATTCTTATGCCGTTTTCACGTGCTAGTCGGAAAACGTTTTCACAACAGAAACCGTTTACTCCAAATGTTGTTTATTTCCATTTTGTACTTACACAGAAGTTGTAGTTCAGTTTTGTCTCTTTATATAAAAAACAAAAGAAACGAGTGGCTGGAAGAAGTTGAAATATGGAACCCGGTGGACTTCACTCCACTTTAGAGCATGGAAGAATTTATCATATATAGATCTGCAACTTGTGCTTAACCTAATGTAGCAGGCTTGTGCCAAACACTTTGCAAACTTCAGATTGGAATGGCAATGCGTGGAAACCATACAATTGAAATGAACTACAAATCAAATTGTATTTGTCAGATGCTTGGTAAACAACAGGTGTAGACTAAAAGCAGTGGTGGAAAAAGTACTCAAATGTCATACTTCAGGAAAAGTAAAGATACCTTAATAGAAAATGACTCAAGTGAAAGTAACCCATAATACTACTTGAGTTAAAGTCTAAAAGTATTTGTTTTTAAATATACTTAAGTATTAAAAGTAAACAGAATTGCTAAAATATACTTATGTATCAAAAGTTGAAATATTTTCAAATTCCTTATTATGCAAAGCAGACGGCACGTTTTCTTGTTTAATTTTTCTTTTAACGGATAGCCAGGGGCACACTCCAGGACTTAGATATTCATTTACAAATGAAGCATTTGTGTTTAGTGAGTCCGCCAGATCAGAGGCACCAGGGATGTTTTCTTGATAATTGGACCATTTTCCTATCAAAATGTAACGAGTACTTTTGGGTGTCAGGGAAAATGTAAGGAGTAAAAGGTACATAATTTTCTTTAGCAATATAGTGAAGTAAAAGTTATCAAAAATTTAAAAAGTAAAGGACAGATACCCCAAAAAACTACTTAAGTAGTGCTTTAAAGTGTTTTTACTTAAGTACTTTACACCACTGACTAAAAGTGAAATTCTTACTTACAAGGTTCTTTCTTTTCCAACAGTGCAGAGTTAAAGATGCACAATGCAGAAATCGCTCTGCCATTTCCTGGTTGCTAAAAATTCGAATAGTTCACCTAATTTTAAGTTTGTGACAAAACAAGCAAGTATAGGGTAGAGAATCATTGTCAAATCAAAATGATATTTTATTTGTCACATGCGCCGAATACAAGAGTTTCAAAAAAATAACTCAATAAGTGTCAAGTGAAAAATAGAAAATAAAGTAACAAATAATTAAACAGCAGCAGTAAAATAACAAGCGAGGCTATATACAGGGGGTACCGGTACAGAGTCAATGTGCGGGGGCACCGGTTAGTCGAGGTAATTGAGGTAATATGTACATGTAGGTAGAGTTAACTTGACCATGCATGGATTATAAACGGAGAGTAGCAGAAGTGTAAAAGAGGGGTCTGGGTAGCCCTTTGATTAGCTGTTCAGGAGTCTTATGGCTTGGGGGTAGAAGCTGTTAAGAAGCCTTTTGGACCCGGACTTGGTACTCCACTACTGCTTGCTGTGCTGTAGCAGAGAGAACAGTCTATGACTAGGGTGGCTGGAGTCTTTGACAATTTTTAGGGCCTTCCTCTGACACCGCCTGGTATAGAGGTCCTGGATGGCAGGAAGCTTGGCCCCAGTGATCTACTGGGCCGTAATCACCACCCTGTGTAGGTCAGGTGCCTTGCAGTTGCCGTACCAAGTGGTGTTGCAGGCTGTCAAGATTCCTTAGTGATGTGGACACTGAGGAACATGAAGCTCTCGACCTGCTCCACTATATCCCCCTCTGTGGATGGGGGCGTACTCTCCCCTCCGTTTCCTGTAGTCCATGGTCAGCTCCTTTGTCTTGCTGATGTTGAGGGCGAGGTTGTTGTCCTGGCACCACACTGTCAGGTCTCTTTGCCTCCTCCCTATAGGCTGCGTCATCGTTGTCGGTGATCAGTCGTACAACCGTTGTTGTCAGCAAACTTGATAATGGTGTTGGAGTCATGCACGGCCACGCAGTCTTGGGTGAACAGGGAGCACAGGTGAGGGGCCCCCGTGTTGATGATCAGCGTGCCGGATGTGTTGTTGCTACCACTTGGGGGTGGCCCTTCAGGAATTCCAGGATCCAATTGTAGAGGCAGCTGTATAGTCCCAGGGTCTTGAGCTTGGAAGCGACTGTGGTGTTGGTACATGGGACTATGGTACGACTTCCGTTTAAGAACCCAGCAGCTTTTACATTGAAGAGCGTTTGGAATAAACGGTGTCATTTGCAACAGACAAAACATTTTCCAAAAGAATCAGGACAGTTGAGAGCTGCGCGCTCTTGCTGCCCGACAGATGATTCCGCTCAAACGAGGCTATGTGTGCGGCCCGTGTGAGATAAATAATCTACATAACGAACTAGCAGCTTCAGGAATTCCTGTTTTTTCATCAATTATATAGCCTTGATTGAAAATAACAATCTTACAATTTTTTTTCACTGGTTTGGATGATTGACTGGCCTGGAGAGCTTCCAAAACCTCCCCGGACCAGCAGGCAGCCCTGTATGTCGAACCCTGGATGAGTGTGTGTTCTTGTCAGCCCCTAACAATGTGTGTGTTGGTTTGGCAGCTGGAGAGGATAAACTTGTCAGCTGCCCAGACTCTGAGAGCAGCCTTTATCAAGGTAAGACACACCAACACAGGACCCCTTACCCCATAAATGTATGACCTTTGCCCTTACGTAACCCTTGGGCTCTGGTTGCATGTCAGTAGTCTAAATCAAGGATGGGCAGCTTGAATACTCAGCAGATGTAATTGTGTGTTTTTGTATGTGCGTGTGTTTGTGTTGCTAGGCGGAGAGGGAGAACCCAGGCCTAACTCAGGACATCATAATGAAAATTCTGGAGAAGAAAAACGTTCAGATAAACTACACAGAGTCTCTGCTGCGCATGGCTGCAGATGACGTGGAAGGTGTGTGTGTGTAGAAAAGTACCAGCACTAAGCATCTGCTTACAAGGGCTTCAGTATGTTTATAGTTGTTTATTAAAATATACTCCTATTCCGTGTGTGTGTGTAGAGTTCTTAGTGGACAGGCCAGAGCAGGAGTTCCAGGACCTAAATGAGAAATCCAGAGCTCTGAAACACATCCTCAGTAAGATACCTGACGAGATCAACGACAGGGTACGCTTCCTACAGACAATTAAGTGAGTACACGCACACAGTATACACTAGGGATGCAACGGTACAGTGGGCCCACGGTTCGGTATGTATCACGCTTTGTGGGTAACGGTACGGTTTCGGTATCTTTATTTTTCCAGAAAAAAATAAAAACACATCACCCTTTTAAACAGTGAACTCTTTATTTTGTCAATAGACAAATCAAACTTTCTGTTCAGAAAAATGGCAGCATGTCTGACTAGGCCTGGTTTCTGTTTACTTGAAATCAAGGGGAGAAAAACATTAAAATTAAAAGTGCTTCTTAGCTTTGACAACCTGTAGGTGATTTGCCTTCTTTATTTTAAATTAACAAGGTACATACTTGCATAGGCAATACAATCTTTGGCTATGAATACTCCCACGGCTTTCGTTATATCTTAATGTTTTTCTGGATTTATCGCAAATCGTTGTTGGAAGGCAGCAGCAAGAGATTGTGTTTTTCGCTAACGAGTGGACTCTCCTTGCTCCAGCTCCACCTGCAAGGGATACGGCCGGGTGAGGGCCACGTAAATGACACATCATGTTAGAAGTGTTTCCACTCGAGTAGTGTGGCAAAACAATGCTTGCAGACTCTACTTTTTTTGTTTACGGTCTTCTTACCCTCTTCATCGTATTGAATTGATTTATTTCACCTTTATTTAACCAGGTAGGCAAGTTGAGAACAAGTTCTCATTTACAGTTGCGACCTGGCCAAGATAAAGCAAAGCAGTTCGACACATACAACGACACAGAGTTACACATGGAGTAAAACAAACATACAGTCAATAATACAGTATAAACAAGTCTATATACGATGTGAGCAAATGAGGTGAGATAAGGGAGGTAAAGGCAAAAAAAGGCCATGGTGGCAAAGTAAATACAATATAGCAAGTAAAACACTGGAATGGTAGATTTGCAATGGAAGAATGTGCAAAGTAGAAATAAAAATAATGGGGTGCAAAGGAGCAAAATAAATAAATAAATTAAATACAGTAGGGAAAGAGGTAGTTGTTTAGGCTAAATTATAGGTGGGATATGTACAGGTGCAGTAATCTGTGAGCTGCTCTGACAACTGGTGCTTAAAGCTAGTGAGGGAGATAAGTGTTTCCAGTTTCAGAGATTTTTGTAGTTCGTTCCAGTCATTGGCAGCAGAGAACTGGAAGGAGAGGCGGCCAAAGAAAGAATTGGTTTTGGGGGTGACTAGAGAGATATACCTGCTGGATCGTGTGTTACAGGTGGGAGATGCTATGGTGACCAGCGAGCTGAGATAAGGAGGGACTTTACCTAGCAGGGTCTTGTAGATGACATGGAGCCAGTGGGTTTGGCGACGAGTATGAAGCGAGGTCCAGCCAATGAGAGCGTACAGGTCGCAATGGTGGGTAGTATATGGGGCTTTGGTGACAAAACGGATTGCACTGTGATAGACTGCATCCAATTTGTTGAGTAGGGTATTGCAGGCTATTTTGTAAATGACATCACCAAAGTCAAGGATTGGTAGGATAGTCAGTTTTACAAGGGTATGTTTGGCAGCATGAGTGAAGGATGCTTTGTTGCGAAATAGGAAGCCAATTCTAGATTTAACTTTGGATTTGAGATGTTTGATATGGGTCTGGAAGGAGAGTTTACAGTCTAACCAGACACCTAAGTATTTGTAGTTGTCCACGTATTCTAAGTCAGAGCCGTCCAGAGTAGTAATGTTGGACAGGCGGGCAGGTGCAGGTAGCGATCGGTTGAAGAGCAAGCATTTAGTTTTACTTGTATTTAAGAGCAATTGGAGGCCACGGAAGGAGAGTTGTATGGCATTGAAGCTTGCCTGGAGGGTTGTTAACACAGTGTCCAAAGAAGGGCCAGAAGTATACAGAATGGTGTCGTCTGCGTAGAGGTGGATCAGAGACTCACCAGCAGCAAGAGCGACCTCATTGATGTATACAGAGAAGAGAGTCGGTCCAAGAATTGAACCCTGTGGCACCCCCATAGAGACTGCCAGAGGTCCGGACAACAGACCCTCCGATTTGACACACTGAACTCTATCAGAGAAGTAGTTGGTGAACCAGGCGAGGCAATCATTTGAGAAACCAAGGCTGTCGAGTCTGCCGATGAGGATGTGGTGATTGACAGAGTCGAAAGCCTTGGCCAGATCAATGAATACGGCTGCACAGTAATGTTTCTTATCGATGGCGGTTAAGATATCGTTTAGGACCTTGAGCGTGGCTGAGGTGCACCCATGACCAGCTCTGAAACCAGATTGCATAGCAGAGAAGGTATGGTGAGATTCGAAATGGTCGGTAATCTGTTTGTTGACTTGGCTTTCGAAGACCTTAGAAAGCCATGTTAGGATAGATATAGGTCTGTAGCAGTTTGGGTCAAGCGTGTCCCCCCCCCTTTGAAGAGGGGGATGACCGCAGCTGCTTTCCAATCTTTGGGAATCTCAGATGACACGAGAGGTTGAACAGGCTAGTAAATAGGGGTGGCAACAATTTCTGCAGATAATTGTTTAGAAAGAAAGGGTCCAGATTGTCTAGCCCGGCTGATTTGTAGGGGTCCAGATTTTGCAGCTCTTTCAGAACTTCAGCTGAACGGATTTGGGAGAAGGAGAAATGGGGAAGGCTTGGGCGAGTTGCTGTGGGGGGTGCAGTGCTGTTGACCGGGGTAGGAGTAGCCAGGTGGAAAGCATGGCCAGCCGTAGAAAAATGCTTATTGAAATTCTCAATTATGGTGGATTTATCAGTGGTGACAGGCGTTCCTATCTTCAGTGCAGTGGGCAGCTGGGAGGAGGTGTTCTTATTCTCCATGGACTTTACAGTGTCCCAGAACTTTTTTGAGTTAGTGTTGCAGGAAGCAAATTTCTGCTTGAAAAAGGTAGCCTTTGCTTTTCTAACTGCCTGTGTGTAATGGTTTCTAGCTTCCCTGAACAGCTGCATATCACGGGGGCTGTTCAATGCTAATGCAGAACGCCATAGGATGTTTTTGTGTTGGTTAAGGGCAGTCAGGTCTGGGGAGAATGCTGAATCCAAAATGTTCCCACCCAGTGGATTTTAAAGACGGTGGTGCCTCTTCAAATTTGCTTCTCTCTGTCTCTAGCACTCGCCATTGTCACATTGGATCTGAGAGAATATTAGTTTTTTTAGTTTCCACTCTCTTCATGAGGCCCCTTTAGGGAGGTTTCGTACTGAGATGTCATTGCTAATTGTCTATTGGTTGTTTAAGGGGGAGGTTTTGCTGTCACTGCGGTTGCCACATTTTGAGACATTGCTGTGGAGTGAAGTTTGCCAGCCCTCAGGAGCCCCCTAACGGCCTGGAGCCCCAAGCAGTTGTCTGCCTTGCCTGTTCACAAGCTGCGAGTCTAATTCTGTGGATCTGAATTTACAACATGCGTGTAGTCTGCAGCGCAATAAGCACGTTTTGGAAAATGACAGGCATATCATAATTCCGCGTTTCACGTGTGCGCATTGAACCGTAGGGGGCGTACCGAACGGTTCGACAACATACAGTATACCGTTGCATCCCTAGTATACACTAACACACACACCTTCATTAGCATGTCCTTGACATCCTGCTTCTTGATTGGTGTTGGTTGTTCTTTTCCATAGAGACATCGCCAGTGCTATAAAGGAGCTCCTGGATACAGTCAATAACGTCTTTAAGAAATACCACTACCAGAACCGTAGGGTAAGACACACAGAGATGTGGAATATACACTGAGTGGACAAAACAGCTCTTTCCATGACATACTATATATCACCTGGTCAGTCTATGTCACAGGTGAATCAAGGTGAAAAGCTATGATCCCTTATTGATGTCACTTGTTAAATGGACTTCAATCAGTGTAGATGAATGTGAGGAGACCGGTTAAAGAAGGACTTGGATTGTGTATGTGCACAGGTTTGAATGTGTCAAGAACTGCAACACTGCTGGGTTTTTCACGCTCAATAGGTTCCTGTGTGTATCACGAATGGTCCACCACCCAAAGGACATCCAGTCAACTTGACACAACTGTGGGAAGCATTGGAGTCAACATGGGCCAGCATCCCTGTGGAACGCTTTTGACATCCTTGTAGAGTCCATGCCCTGACAAATTGAGGCTGTTCTGAGGGCAAAAGGAGTTGCAACTCAAGATTAGGAAGGTGTTCCTAATGTTTTGTACACTCTGTGTTTCTTCCTTATCTTTAATGTGATCAATGGCTGCAAGGAGAGCTGATATCATTGTGAAGGCGATGTTCACATCTGTCTGTCTCTTCTCTGTGTGTCCAGGCTCTTGAGCACCAGAAGAAGGAGTTTGTCAAATACTCCAAAAGCTTCAGCGACACCCTCAAAACATACTTCAAAGATGGAAAGTGAGTTGTGTGGAGTAGATTCATAAGGACACTGAATAGATAGATCTATGTTCATCGACAGCAGTGAGTTGTGATTGGGGGATTTTTTTCCTTCACAAAACAGCACTTAGTAAACCCACAGCAAAAATACACTGAACAAAAATATAAACGCAACATGTAAAGTGTTGGTCCCATGTTTCATGAGCTTAAATAAAAGATCCCAGAAATGTTCCATATGCACAAAAAGCTTATTTCTTTCAAATGTTGTGCACAAATGTGTTTACATCCTTGTTAGTGAGCATTTCTTCTTTGCCAAGATATTCCATCCACCTGACAGGTGTGGCATATCAAGAAGCTGATTAAACACCATGATCATTACACAGGTGCACCTTGTGCTGGGGACAATAAAAGGCCACTCTAAAATGTGCAGTTTTGTCACACAACACATCTGTCACAGATGTCATGTTTTGAGGGAGTGTGCAATTGGCATGCTGACTGCAGAAATTCTCCCCAGAGCTCTTGCCAGGGAATTTGGCAGTATGTCCAACCGCAGACTACATGTAACCATGCCAACCCAAGACCTCATCCAGCTTCTTCACCTGCGGATACGCCTGAGACCAGCCACCTGGACAGCTGGTGAAACGGTGGGTTTGCAAAACCGAAGAATTTCTGCACAAACTGAAACCGTCTCGGGGAAGCTCATCTGCATGCTCGCCGTCCTCGACCAGGGTCTTGATCTGACTGCAGTTTGGCATCGTAACCGTCTTCAGTGGGCAAATTCTCACCTTCAATAGCCACTGGCACGCTGGAGAAGTGTGCTCTTCACGGATGAATCCTGGTTTCAACTGTACCGGGCAGATGGGAGAGAGCATGTATGGCGTTGTGTGGGCGACCGGTTTGCTGACGTCAACTTTGTGAACAGAGTGCCCCATGGTGGCGGTGGGGTTATGATATGGGCAGGCATTAGCTACAGACAATGAACACAATTGCATTTTATCGATTGCAATTTGAATGCACAGAGATACCGTGGCGAGATCCTGGCCCATTGTCTTGCCAATCATCCGCACCATCACCCCATATTTCAGCATGATGATGCACGGCCCTATGTCACAAGGATCTGTACACAATTCCTGGCAAAATGTCCCAGTTCTTCCATGGGTTGCATACTCGTGATGGCAGGTAGCCTAGTGGTTGGAGCGTTGGACTAGTAACCAAAGGTTGCAAGATCGAATCCCCGAGCAGAGAAGGTAAAAATCTGTTCTTCTGCCCCTGAAGATTTCTGAGTTCCCAGTTGTTTTGAACACGGCATTAGTCTCAGCGGAGAGAGGGAGAGAGCAGCAGAGGGTCCACCTCTCACGGTCCCTGCTCTCTCCTTCCTTGCCTCAAGTGAGACTGAGGTAGGGTACACCGTCTTCCACCTGATGGCAAAACGAGTCGAGCTCATCGGCCTCATGCACAAATTCATGTTGTTCCTATGACCAGAGAAAGTGAAATATATCGAGATATATTAAAATAGACATGACAAGCTGCTTATAACAACAAAAACGCAGGGCTATCGATACACTTGGCTACTAATTAATTGCAGCTGCAGCGCGAGTGGTAGTACAGAGTACGTTTTATGTTTTGTAATAGTGCTGAATAAAAACTTTAACATGAACTCACTCATATAAACAGCAGCTCTGCTGTATTCTTTGACAGTCTCTCTCTGCTCATGGTTTTTAAAAGTGATGAAATCTCATGTAGCTAGTATCAAACTTTGCTGGAAGTTGTAGGCACACTCGATTTAGCCACAGATCTGCCGGTGCGCAGGGCTTCTGAATCAAGTGCACCGCCAATTGCGCCACTGACCGGTTGGTGACCACTGCCTTATATGAACTGGAACTCAGTAAAATCTTTGAAATTGTTACATGTTGCGTTTATATTTTGTTCAGTGTACATTAATTCTAATAATATTAGTAGTGGGAATGTTCTTACTGTTTATTTTATGATGACCATGAGAAACCAATGATTTAATCAGGTTTGAAATGTCAGGGCTATTTTGAACAACTGTTTTGCTGACATTGCGTTTTTGTTTTATTTGCAGTCGTTAAATAACAATATAAATGAACCATCCTTGTTTCCAGGGCGATCAACGTGTTCATCAGTGCGAACAGACTGATCCACCAAACCAACCTCATTCTGCAGACCTTCAAGACCGTCATATAGGTACAATAGGGGTTTGTGTGTGTGAGACATAGAGAGTTCTAGTTGAATATAACCTGTTGTTGCATGAACATTGCCATTGAGGGCTTCCATCGTTTTAAAGTAGCTGCATTAAGCAGCTGGTATATACATAAACTCAGCAAAAAAAGAAACGTCCTCTCACTGTCAACTGTGTTTATTTTCAGCAAACTTAAAATGTGTAAATATTTGAATATAAGATTCAACAACATACATAAACTGAACAAGTTCCACAGACATGTGACTAACAGAAATGGAATAATGTGTCCCTGACCAAAGGGGGGGTCAAAATGAAAAGTAACAGTCAGTATCTGGTGTGGCCATCAGCTGCATTAAGTATTGTAGTGTATCTCCTCCTCATGGACTGCACCAAATTTACCAGTTCTTGCTGTGAGATGTTACCCCACTCTTCCACCAAGGCACCTGCAAGTTCCCAGACATTTCTGGGAGGAATGGCCCTAGTCCTCACCTTCCGATCCAACAGGTCTGAGACGTGCTCAATGGGATTGAGATCCGGACTCTTCGCTGGCCATGGCAGAACACTGACATTCAGTCTTGCAGGAAATCACGCACAGAATGAGCAGTATGGCTGGTGGCATCGTCATGCTGGAGGGTCATGTCAGGATGAGCCTGCAGGAAGGGTACCACATGAGGGAGGAGGATGTCTTCCTTGTAACGCATAGCGTTGAGATTGCCTGCAATGACAACAAGCTCAGTCTGATGATGCTGTGACACACCGCCCCAGACAATGACGGACCCTCCACCTCCAAATCGATCCCGCTCCAGAGTACAGGCCTCGGTGTAACGCTCATTCCTTCGACGATAAATGCGAATCTGACAATCACCCCTGGGTAAGACAAAACCACAACTCGTCAGTGAAGAGCACATTTTGTCAGTCCTGTCTGGTTCAGCGACGGTGGGGTTTTGTGCCCATAGGCGACGTTGTTGCCGGTGATGTCTGGTGAGGACCTGCCTTACAACAGGCCTACAAGCGCTCAGTCCAGCCTCTCTCAGCCTATTGCGGACAGTCTGAGCACTGAACACCTGAGCACCCTAACCTGTGCAGGTGTTGTTACACGGGGTCTGCCACTACGAAGACGATCAGCTGTCCGTCTGTAGCGCTGTCTTAGGTGTCTCACAGTACGGACATTGCAATTTATTGCCCTGGCCACATCTGCAGTCCTCATGCCTCCTTGCAGCATGCCTAAGGCACATTCACACAGATGAGCAGGGACCCTGGGCATTTTTCTTTTGGTGATTTTCAGAGTCAGTCGAAAGGCCTCTTTAGTGTCCTAAGTTTTCATAACTGTGACCTTAATTTCTAACCGTCTGTAAGCTGTTAGTGTCTTAACGACCGTTCCTCAGGTGCATGTTCATTAATTGTTTATGGTTCATTGAACAAGCACGGGAAACAGTGTTTAAACACTTTACAATGGAGATCTGTGGTTATTTGGAATTTTACAAATTATCTTTGAAAGACAGGGTCCTGAAAAAGGGATGTTTCTTTTTTTGCTGAGTATGTCTCAGAACGGTATTGGACTAAGATACAGTGGCATAGTATAGAGTACAGTATATACATATGAGATGGGTGATGCAATATTTACACACAATTAAAGTGACTTAAGATACCATAAAATAGTATAGAGTACAGTTCACACATATGAGATGAGTAATGCAAGATACGGAGACCTTTATTAAAGTGTCTCGTGTTTCATTTCCTTGAAGTGGTGCGGTTTATACATATGAGAAGAGTAATTCTAGATACGGAACATTATTAAAGTGGCTAGTGATCCATTTCTAAAAGTGGCCAGTGATTTGTAATCTATGTCTCCTGTGTTTGTGTCTTTGTCTGAACATGTGTGTAGGGTTGCCTTGGAGAGGCCATCCAATCTTCCAACGAAGCAACATAAAAAATGGCGTACGATCGGAGAGCACCTTTTTGCCAGATTTAAATGTGAAATAGAGGCTTGTTTTTATCAGACAGTTTTAATTTATACCCTTGAGGTGCGTTCAACAAGACTGATGTTAGCAGTGAAATACGTCAGCTTTTAAACTGTTAGCTAACGTTAGTGAATGTTTAAATGGCGCAAATCTAGCTGAAGAACTTCAGCATATGTGATAGCTTTTTTAGTTATCCCTAGCTACTGTTTAATTGTTTGAATCAGCATTTAACGTTTAGCGACAGTCTTGTTGATCGGGCTGTGACGATACCAGTATGAAAATATTTTTTTCCATGGCAAGAATGAAAACATGAGGCAGGCTCAACTCTTTGTTCCTATGAATACTTGCTGTATGTAAAATATTCTGTGCTCTATCTTAGAAAATACATGTGACAACATAATGATATTTGTTTCCAACATTCGGGCTGTTTTCCTAAAGATGTAAAAATCCGCTTTGTGTATGATTATTATTTGTGCATCTAACTTTCTCACTCATCATTATTCACGATGCATTCAGGATTTTCCATAATCATGGTAGCATCCACATCAATGTAGTAGTGTATTCTATGACAGTCTGCACTTTAACCTCGTAATCGTTGTATAATTTCAAATCCAAAGTGCTGAAGTACAGAGCCAAAAATAACAACAGCAAAAATTCACTGTTCCAATACTTTTGGAGCTCACTGTATCTGACCCTGTGTCAGTGTTTAGGGGCAACTTCCTCCTGCATCTACTATAGCTTCTTAATCATGCTTTCAGAACGGAAACTGCTTTCACTATCTACTGTGCATCTCAAGTGTCTCCCTCTCTTACGAGAAAGCAATATGATGTTCTAACCCTACTGGGTATGACCTTTCACCTGTCCAGTCATTACAGATGAGTGCAGAGGAAGGGAGCGGTGTGAGGAGAGAATCTTGTTAGATTATTGAGATGTACCCCTATTCTACTCTCTATTAGAAGACAGAAAACCAAAAGAATTCAAGCACAGAGTTGCTGAATCCCAAATAGACTCCTGGACGAGGGGGTAGGGACGGACTAGGGAGGGATCGATTTGGGATTCACAAAGTAACATTCCCACACTGTCTGTGTGTGTAGCTACAGAGAGCATGACTGAGGGGAGAGGAGGGTTTGTAAAAGGAGTCTGTCCCTGATGTTTCAAGATGAAGGGAATGAAATGGCTCCAGGTTGAAGCTGTCTCTGTATTTAAGTGATACTGTATGTCTGGTGGCAAATGTTCAATAAATTGTTTCCTAATGATGCAGTTTGTTTTGGAATTCAGCAGTGTTTAGGGGGGTCAGTGGGCAAGCGGGGATGGAATTTGTGAGGGTTGGATAGAATGCATAAAAAGGAGAATTTGAGGGAGAGTGGTGAGATGTGTGATTTGGGCAAACAATGATGGGCAGACACACACAGGCTTTAGCCACTTGATGGCAGTGTGGTGCAGCCCTACCACTACATTTAAAAAATCCCTGATAGGAAGAAGACATTAGAGATTTGTTTTAAAACTACTGGGATTTACCCCATGGGATTTTCCATGAATAGAGCACTTCAGATAAAATGGCCTTTTATTGTCTGTTTACACAGACATTTGCCTCATCATAAAAACTCAACTTGTGCTTAGCTCCTAGCCCCTCTTCCCTAATCACTTGTGTATATCTGAAAGGATTGTATTGGGGGAACCAGACTTGGGTTAAATTACTATTTAAAATATTGCAATTACTTTCAAAGTAAGTATTCAGATATACTTTTATTTGAAAAGGCAAGTAGTTGGAAAGTATTTCCTCATTGAAGAGACAACAAAAGCCATTCTGCTCCTGTCACTCATTCTTTTTTGGTAACAGGTAGACCGGTCGAACTTTAAGGAAATATAAGGTAACTACTTCCTTATTGAGAACAATAATACGTATGTCAGATTTCCAGGGTGATCTTGCTTTTAGCAAAGACATTCATTACATGAAAATCTAGTACTTTGAAGTACATGATATTCTAGTATATTTAATGTAAGTATAGTAAAGACATTTTTGAAGACAAAAGAAAGTATACTTTTTGTAATTATACTGAAGTACACTTATTGTGATATGAAAATCAAGTATATGCTCATGAAGTATACTGCAGTACACTTTTCACCACATGAAAATAGAGTACACTTTGGATATACTGTAATTGAATGAAAATGATGTTGAATATAATAAACTACATTCATCAATCTGACTTCATTATCATGCGAATAAATGCAACAGGCCCTGTACTTCTCTGGAGAATCTTAGTCAAGGCAGCGACCCTCACATCTCATTATGACTGTAATGAACATGTCTGTCTTGCACCTTTATGCAAGTATTAAGAGGCTAGTTACAAATGTGTGATAACGCTCTCTGTAGCTGATGTGAACAAAACCTTTAAACAGGTCAACATTCACAAAGCCGCTGGGCCAGACGGATTACCAGGATGTGTACTCAAAGCATGCGCGGACCAACTGTCAAGTGTCTTCACTGACATTTTCAACCTTTCCCTGACCGAGTCTGTAATACCTACATGCTTCAAGCAGACCACCATAGTCCCTGTGCCCAAGGAATCAGCTGGTCAGCTTTTCCGAAAGGGGGGTTTGTTTCCGAAAGTCAAGGTATTGGAGTGGCCATCACAAAGCCATAACCTCAATCCTATAGAAAATGTGTAGGCATAACTGAAAAAGTGTGTGCTTGCAAGGAGGCCTACAAACCTGACTCAGTTACACCAGCTCTGTCAGGAGGAATGGGCCAAAATTCACCCAAGTTATTGTGGGATGTTTCTTGAAGGCTACCCGAAACGTTAGACCCAAATTAAACCATTTGAAGGCAATGCTACCAAATACTAATTGAGTGTATGTAAACTTCTGACCCACTGGGAATGTGATGAAAGACATAAAAGCTGAAATAAATAATTCTCTCTACTATTATTCTGACATTTCACATTCTTAAAATAAAGTGGTGATCCTAACTGACCTTAGACGTGGAATTTCTACTAGGATTAAATGTTAGGAATTGTGAAAAACTGAGTTTAAATGTATTTAGCTAAAGTGTATGTATTCTAAGAATACTGAAGCACAACTTTATAAGCTATGAATTTAAAGTACACTTTAAAAAGTACACAAAGCACAGTCAATCCTACTCATTGTAAAGGGGCTTTATTATTATTACTTTAAGTACAGATAAAATCAAATACATTTAAAAAATACTATTCATACTTTCATTACATTTGTAATACACTTAAAGATTGACTCAGCATAGCGGGTCAATGTCAATGTCAGCAACACCTAAGAGCGTTCAAGTGTGGGGCTAAACTTCTCTGCAGGTTTGGTTCAGGATGAAGCAAATCCATTCACATGCGCAGTAGTCCTGCCTTCTCCAATGCTTTATCTACATTAGGAACCAGCTGTCTCTCGTAGTCCCAGACCCTCTTGTCTTCATGCAGCTCCTTCTTGGTCAGTCCTCCTTGTAGGGGAACTCTGACATGGATGATATGACACACGTTAGGAGGAACCTTCACTGTCTGCCCAAAGTTACGCAGCACAGAGTGGACCGACGTCTGCTCCACTGCCCTGGGGTCAGAGACACAGAAGGGTTGTTAGACAGAGTGGACCGACGTCTGCTCCACTGTCCTGGGGTCAGAGACACATAAGGGTTGTTAGACAGAGTGGACCGACGTCTGCTCCACTGCCCTGGGGTCAGAGACACAGAAGGGTTGTTAGACAGAGTGGACCGACGTCTGCTCCACTGCCCTGGGGTCAGAGACACAGAAGGGTTGTTAGACAGAGTGGACCGACGTCTGCTCCACTGCCCTGGGGTCAGAGACACAGAAGGGTTGTTAGACAGAGTGGGCCAACGTCTGCTCCACTGCCCTGGGGTCAGAGACACAGAAGGGTTGTTAGACAGAGTGGACCGACGTCTGCTCCACTGCTCTCAGAGACACAGAAGGGTTGTTAGACAGAGGGTCCTGGGGTCAGAGACACAGAAGGTTGTTAGACAGAGGTTGTATTCTTTTCTAACCAGGCTCGTACATTCATCTTGTAGGGTTGGTAGATTCTAACCAGACCCTATACTACAAACTCTGAGCTCAACTCGAGATAACCACTCACACAAATGTGGCTCACCTTTTATCCAGGTACATTTCTATGACAAAGTATCCTTAGGAACTAAACTGCTCCGAGGCAGGCTAACTCAGGGCTAACTCTACTTATCCTGAATGAAATGTCTGAGCCGTGAGTTCAGGACCAATGAGATCGGGTTCCCATCATCCCTTTGATTTGAAGAGGACCACTGATTAAATATTGTATTAACCAAATACTTTTTTGTGTAAAAAAAAGTAATATTAAAATACCTATCACATTACACATTTGGTAATGACAGGATGCATTTGAAACTTCACTCACAGTATAACTTTTGTATGACTTTATAAAATGATTTTATTTATTGGAGAGGGGAAAAAGGTGCTTGTGCATTGATAAACACACCAAAAACGGCATGAACGATACGTAATAGAAGAAAGACGGCACTTCTAATAACCCTTTTCACTCCATAATCTGCAGAATTTGCAAGATACCTTTTCTTTCATGTTGATTTTGGAAAGAATTTAAATGTGGCACTGACTCACCCATGGATTTATGTTTCAGCATTGTCTCAATGAAAAGTTCAGAGCTCGACTAGCCACGTGCGACATGCATGCACAGTTCTAAGTCTGCTAGAGTGAGAAGCAGGAGGACAAGCAATATCCACTGTCGTAATAGGGATGAAGCCTGAGCTGGAATGTGAACCTAACTGAAGCTGACTAGCTTTAGAAAACCCTGAGTACATCTAGCTAGCTTCTTAGTAAACTACTCTGGGCCATACTACCATCTTGGAGGGGTGGTAGACTATAACCTGGTCCATACTATCATCTGGGAGGGGTGGCAGATTCTAACCTGGGCCGTACTATCATCTGGGAGGGGTGGTAGGTTCTAATCTGGGCCATACTATCATCTGGGAGGGGTGGCAGATTCTAACCTGGGCCGTACTATCATCTGGGAGGGGTGGCAGATTCTAACCTGGGCCGTACTATCATCTGGGAGGGGTGGCAGATTCTAACCTGGGCCGTACTATCATCTGGGAGGGGTGGCAGATTCTAACCTGGGCCGTACTATCATCTGGGAGGGGTGGCAGATTCTAACATGGGCTGTACTATCATCTGGGAGGGGTGGCAGATTCTAACCTGGGCCGTACTATCATCTTGTAGGGGTTGTAGATTCTAACCTGGGCCATACTATCATCTTGGAGGGGTGGTAGATTCTAACCTGGGCCGTACTATCATCTTGGAGGGGTGGCAGATTCTAACCTGGGCCATACTATCATCTTGGAGTGGTGGTAGATTCTAACCTGGTCCGTACTATCATCTTGGAGGGGTGGTAGATGCGATAGTCTGGCTCCTCTCTGTAGATGTGCTCCATGATGTTGATCCCTGGAACGTCCCGCCAGCTGGGTCGTTCAAACCTTCCACTGGGCTCAAACTGGGACTTAGGGAAGATGTGGTTCTCTATGAGGAACACTTCAGCCTGGGGAGATGGAGGTTGGGGTGAGAGAAGGTGAAAGAGAGAATGAATTCAGATTTATTTTCTTCATATCTGATCTATTTTTCTCACTGTCCACACTATTGTATTTTGACTCATATCAGACTTGCACATTCACACTGATGTAGCTTATGAAATAGCACGCAAACGCTTTGCTCATGAATTTCCTGTCACTGTTCCTTTAAATGTTGGAGTGGTTATCTTGGTAATGGCAGGTCATGTGCAAAAACAAACACTTCATAGCACAACAATTCTGATCTGAGCGTCCAGACTGAGGATGAGAACCACATACGATTGTGGTATCAAAACTCAAAAGATAAGATTCCATGAGTTTACACAGTTAGCCCAAATCTCTACACAGTTAGCCCAAACCCAAATCTTTAACTAATTAGTCTTTTGACCAATTAAATCGATTCAAAAAAATATCTGATGTGAGAAGATCTGATGTAATTGGTCAACAAAATGATTATCAACTAAAATCACCAAAGATCAGAAAATGCTGTTCACAAATTGGGGAAAATATCACATTTGTATCAGATGTGCCAAATAATTGAGGAAAACAAATCTGCATTGGATTGCCTATGTAAACACAGCCTAACATATGCACAACACACATGTAATGATCTACCTTAACACACATACACAGTACTTCCCTGAGTCCTCTCCCTACCTTTGGGTTTTGCCTCTGAAGTACATCCATCATCTGGGGCAGGGTTTGATGCTGGTATGGAGCTATAATCTCATCGATGTCGTTCAGCAGTACATAGCGTGACTGATACATATTTCTGTAGACACAGTCATTTAGAGTGGTCAACTGGCCATAGTAGTGGATGTCCCTCCATGTTCACTGGGCTGCCACCCACTGGACGGGTTCATGTATTGGTTGATAGGCCAGGGCACCACCTGCAGTCAATTAATCAGTCAGTTAATGAATCCCATCTATCTGTCCATCCATCCAATCAATTAATTCCAAGATGGCATAGCAGTTCAGACGTCTTTTGTCCTCGTCTTGTCGTGTCCCGTATATATATATATATATATATATATATATTTACAACATTCTTCGCATACATTTTTTTATATATATTTTTGTTTTCCTTAAACTCATATTCAAAACACTCTCCTTCAACCCGCCTCACCAATTTATATATTTTTTTAAAGAAAATATTATTTACCTCAAATCTGTAATCCTCCATAGACGCTAACCAGAAGCTAACCAGAAGCTAATCAGAAGCTAGTTAGCTTCTTTACTGGCTAATCGTTAGTATTCAGCTAACCACGTTTGTGGTCATCAGCTATCCTTTAGCTCGAAAATCTATCGCCAGTTTTGTACGGCGCGGCTCGGACCGGAACATACCGGACCTATTTTTCTCTCCATGTCCCCAGATTTCAACCGCTAACTCTGGACATTTATACCTGGATCTCGCAGCTAGCTAGCTGCTATCTGTGTAACTATCGGCTTACGTCGATTCCGGAGCAAACATCAATTATTCCGGAGCTAGCCAGCTGAAGAGTTCCATCAGTCCCTCCTGGGCTACAATCACCTATCCGGACCCATTTTACTGCCAACGCGGAGCCCCACCGGGCCTTCACAACTGGACTACCGACGTTATCTACCCGAGGGAGTTATCCGGCTGGCTCCTCCGTCGTGACGTTACCTGAACGCCCATCTGCGGTCTGCTAATCGTTAGCTGTCTTATCGGCTGCTATCTGAATAGACCTATCGGACAATTTATTTATTTATTTTATTCTATTATTTTTTTCTTGGGCCTCTATAACTATATCTATTGTTTTTTTTGCGAATTGGATTGATCCCCTCTACCACACGGAACCCCACTAATCCTACCGACGAAAACGCACGAGGTGGCTAAAAACAGACCTCCATCCTATCCATCCTTGCTACCGATGGCCCGGCTAGCTGTCTGAATCGTCGTGACCCCAACCAACCTCACTACTCACTGGACCCTTTTGATCACTCGACTACGCATGCCTCTCCTTAATTTCAATATGCCTTGTCCATTGCTGTTCTGGTGAGTGTTTATTGGCTTATTTCACTGTAGAGCCTCTAGTCCTGCTAACTGTACCTTATCCAACCTATTAGTTCCACCACCCACACATGCGATGACATCTCCTGGTTTCAATGATGTTTCTAGAGACAATATCTCTCTCATCATCACTCAATACCTAGGTTTACCTCCACTGTATTCACATCCTACCATACCTTTGTCTGTACATTATACCTTGTAGCTATTTTATCG
This sequence comes from Oncorhynchus tshawytscha, assembly GCF_018296145.1. Lineage (NCBI taxonomy): Eukaryota > Metazoa > Chordata > Actinopteri > Salmoniformes > Salmonidae > Oncorhynchus > Oncorhynchus tshawytscha. The sequence continues at coordinate 4,822,481 of NC_056442.1, read as the reverse complement.
CCCCCAGAAACCTCCTTTTACTCTCTGTTCCAGACGTTCTAGACGACCAATTCTTATTGCTTTTAGCCGTACCCTTATCCTACTCCTCCTCTGTTCCTCTGGCGATGTAGAGGTGAATCCAGGCCCTGCAGTGCCTAGCTCCACTCCTATTCCCCAGGCGCTCTCTTTTGATGACTTCTGTAACCGTAATAGACTTGGTTTCATGCATGTTAACATTAGAAGCCTCCTCCCTAAGTTTGTTTTATTCACTGCTTTAGCACACTCTGCCAACTCGGATGTTCTAGCTGTGTCTGAATCCTGGCTTAGGAAGACCACCAAAAATTCGGACATTTTCAGACAAGATAGAACTGCCAAAGGGGGCGGTGTTGCAATCTACTGCAAAGATAGCCTGCAGAGTTCTGTCCTACTATCCAGGTCTGTACCCAAACAATTTGAACTTCTACTTTTAAAAATCCACCTCTCTAAAAACAAGTCTCTCACCGTTGCTGCCTGCTATAGCCCACCCTCTGCCCCCAGCTGTGCTCTGGACACCATATGTGAACTGATTGCTCCCCATCTATCTTCAGAGCTCGTGCTGCTAGGCGACCTAAACTGGAACATGCTTAACACCCCAGCCATGCTACAATCTAAGCTTGATGCCCTCAATCTCACACAAATTATCAATGAACCTACCAGGAACCTCCCCAAAGCCTTAAACACGGGCACCCTCATAGATATCATCCTAACCAACTTGCCCTCTAAATACATCTCTGCTGTCTTCAACCAAGATCTCAGCGATCACTGCCTCATTGCCTGCATCCGTAATGGGTCAGCGGTCAAACGACCTCCACTCATCACTGTCAAACGCTCCCTGAAACACTTCAGCGAGCAGGCCTTTCTAAACGACCTGGCCGGGGTATCCTGGAAGGATATTGATCTCATCCCATCAGTAGAGGATGCCTGGTTATTTAAATTTTTAATTTTTAAATGCCTTCCTAACCATCTTAAATAAGCATGCCCCATTCAAGAAATTTAGAACCAGGAACAGATATAGCCCTTGGTTCTCCCCAGACCTGACTGCCCTTAACCAACACAAAAACATCCTATGGCGTTCTGCATTAGCATCGAACAGCCCCTGTGATATGCAGCTGTTCAGGGAAGCTAGAAACCATTATACACAGGCAGTTAGAAAAGGCAAGGCTAGCTTTTTCAAGCAGAAATTTGCTTCCTGCAACACGAACTCAAAAAAGTTCTGTGACACTGTAAAGTCCATGGAGAATAAGAACACCTCCTCCCAGCTGCCCACTGCACTGAAAATAGGAAACACTGTCACCACTGATAATCCACTATAATTGAGAATTTCGATAAGCAGTTTTCTACGGCTGGCCATGCTTTCCACCTGGCTACTCCTACCCCGGTCAACAGCACTGCACCCCCATAGCAACTCGCCCAAGCCTTCCCCATTTCTCCTTCTCCCAAATCCAGTCTGCTGATGTTCTGAAAGAGCTGCAAAATCTGGACCCTTACAAATCAGCCGGGCTAGACAATCTGGACCCCTTCTTTCTAAAATTATCTGCCGAAATTGTTGCCACCCCTATTACTAGCCTGTTCAACCTCTCTTCGTGTCGTATGAGATTCCCAAAGATTGAAAGCAGCTGCGGTCATCCCCCTCTTCAAAGGGGGGGACTCTCTTGACCCAAACTGCTACAGGCCTATATCTATCCTACCATGCCTTTCTAAGGTCTTCGAAAGCCAAGCCAACAAACAGATTACCGACCATTTCGAATCTCACCATACCTTCTCTGCTATGCAATCTGGTTTCAGAGCGGGTCATGGGTGCACCTCAGCCACGCTCAAGGTCCTAAACGATATCTTAACCGCCATCGATAAGAAACATTACTGTGCAGCCGTATTCATTGATCTGGCCAAGGCTTTCGACTCTGTCAATCACCACATCCTCATCGGCAGACTCGACAGCCTTGGTTTCTCAAATGATTGCCTCGCCTGGTTCACCAACTACTTCTCTGATAGAGTTCAGTGTGTCAAATCGGAGGGTCTGCTGCCGGACCTCTGGCAGTCTCTATGGGGGTGCCACAGGGTTCAATTCTTGGACTGACTCTCTTCTCTGTATACATCAATGATGTCGCTCTTGCTGCTGGTGAGTCTCTGATCCACCTCTACGCAGACGACACCATTCTGTATACTTCTGGCCCTTCTTTGGACACTGTGTTAACAACCCTCCAGGCAATCTTCAATTCCATACAACTCTCCTTCCGTGGCCTCCAATTGCTCTTAAATACAAGTAAAACTAAATGCATGGTCTTCAACCGATCGCTGCCTGCACCTGCCCGCCTGTCCAACATCACTACTCTGGACAGTTCCGACTTAGAATATGTGGACAACTACAAATACCTAGGTGTCTGGTTAGACTGTAAACTCTCCTTCCAGACCCACATCAAACATCTCCAATCCAAAGTTAAATCTAGAATTGGCTTCCTATTTCGCAACAAAGCATCCTTCACTCATGCTGCCAAACACACCCTTGTAAAACTGACCATCCTACCAATCCTCGACTTCGGCGATGTCATTTACAAAATAGCCTCCAATACCCTACTCAACAAATTGGATGCAGTCTATCACAGTGCAATCCATTTTGTCACCAAAGCCCCATATACTACCTACCATTGCGACCTGTACGCTCTCATTGGCTGGCTCTCGCTTCATACTCGTCGCAAAACCCACTGGCTCCATGTCATCTAAAAGACCCTGCTAGGTAAAGCCCCCTTATCTCAGCTCCCTGGTCACCATAGCATCTGTAGCACACGCTCCAGCAGGTATATTTCTCTGGTCACCCCCAAAACCAATTCTTTCTTTGGCCGCCTCTCCTCCCAGTTCTCTGCTGCCCAAAATGTTGCCCAAACAACTACCTCTTTCCCTACTGTATTTATTTTATTTATTTATTTTGGTCCTTTGCACCCCATTATTTTTGGTTTCTACTTTGCACATTCTTCCACTGCAAATCTACCATTCCAGTGTTTTACTTGCTATATTGTTTTTACTTTGCCACCATGGCCTTTTTTTTTTTGCCTTTACCTCCCTTATCTCACCTCATTTGCTCACATCGTATATAGACTTGTTTCTACTGTATTATTGACTGTATGTTTGTTTTACTCCATGTGTAACTCTGGGCCAGGTCGCAATTGTAATTGAGAACTTGTTCTCAACTTGCCTACCTGGTTAAATAAAGGTGAAATAAATAATTCCTACTTCAACAAAGCCCTCCTGTGTGTAACTCTGTAGCAGTCTCTCCAGGTCTGGTCCACAGCTGGTGTTATACACCACAACATGCTGCACTCCCAACAACCTGCAACATAGCAATCAATCAAATAACCAATCAATTAACCAACAAACCAATCAATCAATTAACCAATCCATCAATTAACCAATCAAGGAATCCATCAGTCAATCAACCAATCACTTAATCAATACTCACTTGTACATCTCCAGAGTCTGGGTGACCTGAAGCACGTTGTTATAATCGCCAAATAAATTGGACCAACAGACAGTGAAGTTGAACTGAAACTTCTCTTCCTCCCTTTTCACAAGGTTCTGGATGCGGAGGAAGGTTTGGTTCTGAGCGAGCTCGGCGTCAGCTTGTATGGCGAGGGTCACGTGTGACGGGTTGCAGTCGGGATGATTCGGACAAAGGACGTCGGTCGTCACGAAGCGGAAACCTTTATCCCAATATAGAACAGGGACACATATAATTACTGTACAGTGTAAACTAAATCAACAAGTCAACAAACCAATCAGCAAATCACCAAGCCCCTTATTTCTTTGATTCAGGTGTGTCAGTGCAGGGCTAAAACCAAATAGCAAATGGCAGATACCAAAGTGATCAGAGTGCATCTGGACTTCAGCCTTCATTCCAATAGCCCAGTGAGTCCCACAGTAGAACACACAGTACAGAGGCTGGACAGAGTCTCGTCTGAAGATACTGATGATGCGTACGGAGCTTCCTCCAAACGATGTTCCTTGTAGGCCCCCACCATGAAGTGTTTGGTGTCGTTGACAGGTGTGATGGACTGGTCAGAGATGTGGTGCGGATAGAGGTGCTGGTGGTTGCCTGGCTGTGACCTGAGGAATCATGGACAGATGTTGTATTTCTACAGCAGAAATGTGTGTCCCAGACAATGTTCTCCCTTTGGCACTTTTATTTCTTGATCGTACGGCAGAGGCTTCACGGTACCTGGGCAATGTGAAGATGACGTAGACCATGACTGCCAGAGCAGAAGCTATCAGTAGAGGGAACGTACGCCTCTTCACCATCATGAGACAGATCTAGAAAGGTAGTTTATAGAAGGTGAAGGTTGAGGTGACCTTTGAAGAGAAGTGAAAGTGAATAATGTAGTCGCACTTGTTCCCTGGCTGCGTTTACAGAGGCAGCCCAATTCTGATAAATCTTTCTCACAAATGGGTCTTTTGACCAATCAGATCAGCTCTTTTGCACGTAATTGGCCAAAAGATCAGAATTGGCTGCCTGTTTAAACACAGCCTCTGATCCTTAGAGTGAGATGAAGACATGCATGACAAGCAAAATATTGTGTCTAATGACACTCAATGGGCCTCAAGTTCAACTTTCGGCATTATTTGTCCCAGAGAGGGCAATAGTGGCTTTGCAGCAAGGGAGCACGACTTTGTTGTATTATCTCTGTCTAGATGTGTACTGTGTCTATGTACTTGTTAAACTGTCAAATAAAATAAATAAAACACTGACACGAGGGGAAGTGACAGGTGTGTGCCGTGGTTGATCGCAGTTGTTGTTGTTGTTGTTGTTGTTGTGTGTGTGTGTGTGTGTGAGAGTGTGTGTGTGTGTGTGTGTGTTAATGGGGTGGCTCTCGCAAAGGCACTAATGCATTAGCAGCTAGGTCAGGTCTGCTTAGTTGACTGTATATGAACCAGTAAAAAATGAGGGAGTGGGATGTCTCTCATCCTCTTCCGTCTCTCTGCTTACCACACGAGCACAGATAGAGCCATAGAGTTGCTGGGGCACCTGCCCTTTTGCCCTCTTATGAACAAAGTGCCCTTTTGATTGGTAGCAGGGTTTTTTACTAATTATTTTGTATATAATTGTTGTTCTCTTTTCTCTCTTGTAATTGAAATGCTACTAATTGTACATAATTTCTCAGACACTGCCACTCATCCTGCATGCACTAGCTCTACCTGCCGGTTACTTTATCCAATTTGTATTCTATTATACGACAGGGTAAGATGTATGATACTATACACCCTCTAATTCATATGATAATGCTACTTTTCCATTCATAATATAACCTAACAAAGGCTAATATATCATACTAAATGTACCAAATCCTACGAATTGCCCTGAGACCAGGTTGCAACAGTGGTAGCAAAGATGACAATATACTTTTAATTCACACCCTTTCATCTATGGTTCTAGCTTGCTTATCCTACAATCCCACTTGGCAAAAACTGGTTGAATCAACCTTGTTTCCACGTCATTTCAACCCCCAAAATCGATAGTCATCAACGTAAAGGCATTTCATATTATTTTCACCCAACTTTTAAACTAAATCCTATGACATGGTGACAGTTGTTGTTGATTTCACGTTGAATGCATGTTAGTTGACAACTGAACCAAATGTCAATCAAAACTAGATGTTGAACTGATGTCTGTGCCCAGTGGGATGTGTGATGAGTGAGTTTTTGGAAACCTCGGGTACAAGACAAACCAGCCGACAAATAAACACGTTGCTTGAAAAGAAGCTATGGCAAAAATGATTAAAGCACCGATTATGGATGTGCTCACGTCAAGCAGACCTACGACAAAAATACATAGTAAAACTTCAAACGTTAGCCTGAAATCCAGAGCCTGTTTTGCTAACATACAACGTGTTTGCTGAAATTCCACTCATTGTACTATGTGTCATGCTAAGCATGAACAAGGAGTGGAATGAAAACTCAAACAAACTGGTAGGCTCCCTACCCAGGCTAGCTATACATATGTCAATCTGTACTTGAATTTTTGTACATTCCAGTTTGCACTTTTTGTTAGGCCTATTCCATTCCAATCTCCCACTGTAGCAGCCTGCTACACTAAATACAGTACAGATATGTATTTCACCCATGTCAACAAAGTAATCGCCAAGGATACAGACACTGACTGACACTGCAGGAGACTGTGAAAGTTCATCCAGCCAAGGTCAAAACCAGGAACAACCTCATCTCCGAACTAGCTGGCTCTACAGGGAGCACTGCTACCACCAGAACTAGCACTCTCATTCTCAGTAGCAGACCATTACAGAAAATCACATGATTTCACATTTGGAAAACACACAATTTCACGTGTAGTTTCATGTTATCACAGGTTGCTTTCCATGTTATCACATGTTATCACATTAACTTCACATAAGATCACGTGAGCACATGAAAATGTGTTTTGGGAAATACATGTGGTTTCTCCGTAAGGAAGTACGGTGCACCTGTAAGGTCAAGGTCGTCGAAAACACACACACACACACACACACACACACACACACACACACACACACACACACACACACACACACACACACACACACACACACACACACACAGCTAAAGAGTCGGCACACAGCTAAACGGCATCATGCACCTCATCACTGGCACACTACGACCCACCTCGCTTCCCTGGCTCCCTGTCTTATTTACATAAATATTCAGACCCTTTGCTATGAGACTTGAAATTGAGCTCAGGGTCATCCTGTTTCCATTGATCATCCCTGAGATATTTTTACAACTTGATTGTGTTACATCTGCTCCTGCCACGCCCTCTACTGCTCATCCTGTGTCTCCTTGACCTGCTGCCACCATAGTACTCTCTCCATCTCTCTCTCTCTCTCTCTCCTCTCTCTCTCTCTCTCTCTCTCTCTCTCTCTCTCTCTCTCTCTCTGTGTGATTGTGTGGGCAGAGACAGGTTGTGTGGGTGGAGTCAGAGCAGATCCCCATCAGCTGCAACCTGTTCCATAATCAAGTCCTCTACAAATAATCAGCCCTGCCACTTCCACGCTGCCAGATTGTAATCTCTGCTCAATCAGTCTTCGGTTCTAGCCATTTGTTACTGTTTAGATCCTGTTTTGGCTGTTTTCCTCTCCGCTACAATTCTGCCCGCTCTGACTCTGGACCCTGTCTCCAGTCGCACATCTCGTCATCTTGCTACTCTATCCTGCGACTCCCGAGCATTACAATGGCAACTTCAAAGTGTGCATAGCCATTTTGGTACATTGTTCACTAGTATTTGAGCAACAACTCTACGCTTATGCTAGCGATCGGGCCAAGATTTCCTTTCCGATTGGCTGCCTCCGTGGAGCAGCGCTTTCCTGGGCCACAGCACTCCGGGAGCCGTGTGTTTCCGACTCCCGAGCGTTACGATGGCAACTTCGGAGTGTGCATAGCCATTTTGGTACATTGTTCACTAGTATTTGAGCAACAGCTCTACTCTTATGCTAGCGAACGGGCCAATATTTCCTTTCTGATTGGCTGCCTCCATAGTGCAGCGCTTTCCTGGGCCACAGCAGTGTGGCAGAGACAGCCCCCATTTGCTTCTCCTACTCCAGATTCACAGAGGAGATTAAGAAAGTCTTAAACCACCTGGTCTGCGGTAAGGATACCGCTAAACGACTCGCACCCTCGCCACTGAGAGAGCTGGAACGAGGCCCTTCAGGGAGCATTCCAGAACGCGCTCAGTGAGACCCTCAAGGACGAGTTGGTGTCCAGGGATGATCCTGATGTACTTGATGAACTCATCTCTTTCTCTGTCCGCATCGCCAAACATCTCCGTGAGCGTCTGAGGAAGAAGGTAGGTAGGTTGCATGCCCCATATTATCTTCTTCGGTGCCTTGTCCTCCTTCTCCAACTGCATCCCATCCCAAGGCTCTTCCAGATCCCGAACCCATGCAGCTCGGCCAGGCCTGGCTCTCTCCAGAGGAGAGGCAACGACAAATTAGTGCAAGGAGCTGCCTATACTGTGGCCAAGTTGGTCACTTTGTCTCCACTTGTCTCCTGCGTCCAGCAAAAGAGGGGGCTCAGCAGTAGTGGGGGATATACTGTTCGCCTGCCCAACTTCCCCCAGACCCCTGCTTGAAGACAAACTTGTGTGGCAGAGCCAGGCTTTTCCTCTGTCTGTCTGTTCTCATCAATTAGGGCGCCCACGAGAGCTTCCTGGATTGAGGTGTCGTTACCCAGTTGGGCCTGGACACTGTCACACTCGATTCACCCCTCGATGCCAACGCTGTCAATGGACAGCTCCTCGCCCGTGTCTGTGAGAGAACCGTCCCTGTCATCCGCGTCTCTCTGGAAATCACAATCTAGTTCCTGTAGTTCTACCACGTGCTTGACCTCCGGAATGACTACCACCTTGTTCACTTAAGAGAGGGGGACGAGTGGAAGACTGCGTTCAACACTCCACTTGATCACTTTGAGTACTTATTCATGCATTTTGGTCTAACAAACGCCCCTGCTGTTTTCCAGAACCTAGTCAATGATGTGCTGAGGGATGTGATTGGACACTTCTTTTTGTCTATTTAGATGACATCCTGTTTTTTTCCAAGGACCCTGAGGCTCACTAGCAACACGTTCTTCAACGGCTGATGGATAATAAGCTTTTTTAAAGCTGAAAAATGTGAGTTCCATGCTGCCTCAGTGTCTTTCTTGGGTTATATTATTGCACAGGGACAGTTACATATGGACCCCGCCAAGGACATGGCAGTCACAGAGTGGCCTGCGCCCTCCAACCTGAGGCAGCTACAGCATTTCCTGGGGTTTGCACATTTTTACAAACGTTTCATCCGCAACTACAACTGTCTGGAAGCACCTCTCACCACTCTTACCTCCACCTCCAATCTGTTCCACTGGACTCCTGCGGCAGAGACAGCATTCCTGGAACTCAAGCGTCGCTTCACCTCTGCTCCGGTAATTACTGAGCCTGACCCAGAACTCCAGTTCATTGTGGAGTTGGACGCCTCTGACACCGGGGTAGGTGGTGTTCTGTCTCAACGTTCCCCCTCTGATTAAAAGGACCATTCTACCAACCTCACCTGTCACCCTGGTATGAACCGGACCCTTGCCATCCTGCTTCAGCGCTTTTGGTGGCCCACCATGGAAAGAGATGTCCCGGAGTTTGTCTCAGCCTGTTCGGTTTGTGCCCGTAACAAAACCTCTACTAAACCCACTTCCGGTCGGCTTTGACCTCTTCCCATACCCAGTCGCCCCTGGTCACACATAGCGCTGGACTTCGTCACTGGCCTTCCCCCATTTAACGGTAACTCCGTCATCCTCACCGTTATTGACAGGTTTTCCAAAATGGCTCACATCATTCCCCTCTCCAAGCTCCTGTCCTCCAGGGAGACTGCGGACCTGTTAGTATTCCATATGTTTAATCTGCATGGCATTTCCACTGACATCGTTTCCGACAGAGGACCCCAGTTTACCTCCCAGGTATGGGGATCCTTCTGTTCAGCTCTTGGTATCAATGTCAGTCTTTCTTTTGGATATCACCCCAGACCAACGGCCAGACCGAACGGGCCAACCAAGAGATGGAGACTGCCCTATGCTACATGACTTCTGCTAACCCTTCCTCCTGGAGCGCTCAGCTACCCTGGGTTGAATATGCCCACAACACCCTCACCAACACCTCGTCAGGTATGTCACCCTTCGAGTGTGCTCTGGGTTACCAACCACCCTTGTTCCCCGCCCACAAGGTTGAGGTTGCGGTTCCCTCTGTCCAGGTCCATCTGCGCCGTTGTCACCGTACCTGGAGGAAGGCCCGAGCTGCCCTTCTTCGTGCCTCCGACAGGACCCAGTCCCAAGCCAACCGTCACCGGGCCTCAGCTCCAGTCTACACCCCGGGTCAAAAGGTACGGCTCTCATCGAAGGACCTGCCATTGAAGGTGGCATCGAAGAAACTCTCCCCCCAATTCATTGGTTCCTTTGAAATTGACCATGTCATTAACCCCTCTGCGCCTGAAACTCCCAGCCTCTCTCAGGATCCATCCTACCCTCCACGTATCCCTAATTAAACCTGTCTGCTCCCGTCTCCTCCTGCAGCAGCTCCTCCATACCCTCGGCTCATCGATGACCATCCTGCCTATACAATCCGGCGGCTATTGGATGTGCGCCATTGAGGTCACGGCTGACAGTACCTGGGGGACTGGGAAGGATACGGGCCTGAGGAGCACTGCTGGTTGCCCCGCCATCACATTCTGGACCCCTCCCTCTTAAATGATTTCTATACCTCACACCCAGGTAAGCCAAGTGGTGCCCGTAGAGGGGAGGGGGGTACTGTTACATTTGCTCCTGCCACGCCCTCTACTGCTCCTCCTGTGTCTCCTTGACCTGCAGCCGCTCCCCGGTACACACACTCTCTCTCTCTCTCTCTGTCTCTCTGTCTCTGTCTCTCTGTCTCTGTCTCTCTGTCTCTCTGTGTGTGATTGTGTAGGCAGAGACAGGTGTGCTGGAATCAGAGCAGATCCCCATCAGCTGCAACCTGTTCCATAATCAAGACCTCTACAAATACTCAGCCCTGCCACTTCCATGCTGCCAGATTATCAGTCAGTCTACAATACTAGCCGTTTGTTACTGTTTAGATCCTGTTATCCTGTTGTGCCTGTTTTCCTTGCCTTTTGTTGTTTTCCTCTTTGATACAGTTTCGCCCGCTCTGACTCTGGTCCCTGTCTCCAGTCCCACGTCTCGTCATCCTGCTACTCTGTCCTGGATTCCCCACTCTACTACTCCCTTGAATTCCCCTCCAGACCTGCTTACCCTGTCCCAGCCCCTCTCTCGCTCCAGCCTCTGCCGCCACACCTGGTTTCTTGCAACTCGCCCAAGCTTCCCCTGGCCTGCACTCCATCTTCCCCTGTTTCAATAAATACCTTGGTTACTTCATCCCAGTCTCCTCGTCTGAGTCTGCTCTTGGGTCCCTTGTTCCACTCTGCATAACAGATTGGAGTCCACCTTTGGTAAATTCAATTGATTGGACATGATTTGGAAAGGCACACACCTGTCTTTATAAGGTCCCACAGTTGACAGGCTCCGACGCTCGTCTAATGTGGCAGGGCTTGCAAACTATTATAGACTACAAAGGGAAGCACAGCCGCGAGCACTCCAGTGACATGAGCCTACCAGACGATTTAAATCACTTCTATGCTCGCGTCGAGGCAAGCAACACTGAGGAATGCATGAGAGAACCAGCTGTTCTGGACGACTGTGTGATCACACTCTCCATAGCTGACGTGAGTAAAACCTTTAAACCGGTCAATATTCACAAGGCTGACGGATTACCAGGGCGTGTGCGCCGGGCATGTGCTGACAAACTGGCAGGTGTCTTCACTGACATTTTCAACAAGTCCCTGATTGAGTCTGTAATACCAACATGCTTCAAGCAGACCACCATAGTCCCTGTGCCCAAGAACACGAAGGCAACCTGCCTAAATGACTACAGAGCCATAGCACTCACGTCCGTAGCCATGAGGTGCTTTGAAAGGCTGGTCATGGCTCACATCAACACCATTATCCCAGAAACCCTAGACCCACTCCAATTTGCATACCGCCCAAACAGATCCACAGATGATGCAATCTCTATTGCACTCCACACTGCTCTTTTCCACCTGGACAAAAGGAACACCTACGTGAGAATGCTATTCATTGACTACAACACCATAGTACCCTCAAAGCTCATCACTAAGCTCAGGATTCTGGGACTAAACACCTCCCTCTGCAACTGGATCCTGGACTTCCTGACGGGCCGCCCCAATGTGGTGAGGGTAGGTAGCAACACATCTGCCACGCTGATCCTCAACACTGGAACCCCTCAGGGATGCGTGCTCAGTCCCCTCCTGTACTCCCTGTTCACCCACGACTGCATGGCCAGGCACATTTCCAACACCATCATTAAGTTGCAGACGACACAACAGTGGTAGGCCTGATCACCAACAACAACGAGACAGCCTATAGGGAGGAGGTCAGAGACCTGGCCAGGTGGTGCCAGAATAACAACCTGTCCCTCAACGTAACCAATACTAAGGAGAATGTTGTGGACTACAGGAAAAGGAGGACCGAGCACGCCCCCATTCTCATCGACAGGGCTGTAGTGGAGCAGGTTGAGAGCTTCAAGTTCCTTGGCGTCCACATCACCAACAGACTAGAATGGTCCAAACACACCAAGACAGTCATGAAGAGGGCAAGACAAAGCCTATTCCCCCTCGAGAAACTAAAAAGATTTGAAATGGGTCCTCAGATCCTCAAAAGGTTCTACAGCTGCAACATCGAGAGCATCCTGACTGGTTCCATCACTGCCTGGTACGGCAATTTCTCGGGCCTCCGACCGCAAGGCACTACAGAGGGTAGTGCGTACAGCCCAGTACATCACTGGAGCTAAGCTGCCTGCCATCCAGGACCTCTACACCAGGTGGTGTCATAGGAAGGCCCTAAAAATTGTCAAAGACCACCCCAGGCATAGACTGTTCTCTCTAGCGGTACCAGAGTGCCAAATCTCGGGGAAAAAAGCTTCTCAACGGTTTATACCCCAAGCCATAAGACTCCACATTGGCTAATCTGCATTGTGTCCCGACACCCACCAACCCCTCTTTTACGCTACTGCTACTCTCTGTTCATCATATATGCATAGTCACTTTAACCATATTTACATGTACATACTACCTCAATCAGCCCAACTAACTGATGTCTGTATATAGCCTCGCTACTGTATATAGCCTAGCTACTGTTATTTTTCACTGTCTTTTTCCTGTTGTTTTTATTTCTTTACTTACCTATTGTTCACCTAATACCTTTTTTGCACTGTTGGTTAGAGCCTGTAAGAAAGCATTTCACTGTTGTGACAAATAAACTTTGATTTGATTTGAAATGGGACATTTCCGTTTTTTACTTTTAATACAGTTGTAAACATTTCTAAAAACCTGGTTTTGCTTGTCATTATGTGGTAGTGTGTGTAGTTTGAGAACTGTTTTATTTAATCAATTTTAGAATATGGCTGAAACGTAACAAAATGTGGAAAAAGTCAAGGGGTCTGAATACATTCCGAATGCATTGTATCCCGGAGACTCGCAAAACCCCACAAAATTATTGAAAAAGTCTCTACAGTGCCACCCCTGCTACTCCAGGAGGAACTCTTCAACCCACCAAATATAGACCTCACGTCAAGAATGCCGATTTGGAAAGACCCACCCAACACAAATCTTGCCTGGACTGTAAGTGTAATCACTTACAAACTGTAACTGTAATCATGTATGTTTTCAGCAAAACATATTGTAATCAGATTACAGATACGTTTGAAAATGTACTTCTTGGATGACTTTTAAATTCAGAAAGGATGTTTGCGAACAAATACATGATGACACCTGATGATAGAGCTAAATGTGGAATAATCAGAAATGTCTGTGTAGTTCTGACTATGCTGTTCAAGAGGTAATGTTATTAAAAACAATTAGTTATACAATGTGTTTAACAATCTCTTGAAAACGGCTAGTAGCCTAGTTAATGGGTTTTAGAAAATCGTATATATATCTGGCACCAACATCAATCATTACCGATTTCTTTGGTGAAGTCCGGGTTCCTGCTCTTTAGGCCAAAAGCAGATGACCTCAGGCCTTGGATATTCCAGGATGATATAGTGAAGGCTTTGTGTTCCATAAAGTGTCCAATGTTGTTGGTCGTGTGGTTTGGCCTCAGACCAGTAAGTGTGAGCAGAGCCTGCTGAGCATCTGGTACATGCCATTGGCTTGGGCTTGTGTAAGAGTGGGGGTTGGGCCTGTTTGCCCGCTCACTGCCTGGGCGTATGTTTGACTTCCATGTTGTGGCCCTCTTTGCGGGGTGGGGAGCATGGGGTGGGCAGGAGGTGCATAGGTCTGATCACCCCTAAATGGGGTGTGGGCATGGTTGACGTGGGGGGTGTTGATTGGTTGGGGTGGGGACGTGCATGTGGCTGGTGGTGCTGTGGTCTGGTCTGGTGGTGCTGTGGTGCTGTGGTCTGGATGTAAGTCTTCTTGGCGTGGGTCCTCTATGTGTAGGTCCTAGGGGGGTCCCGCAGGTCTGGGAGAGGGTCTTGCTGGTCTGGGCGGGGTGTCTATTGATCTGTTGCTCCTGTGTGAAGTGTTGGGGGTACGTTTTAGAGCGATGTCCTTTAGGGTCCGGGCAAAGGTGGGCACTGCTGCCTTGTAGAGGTGGACCTGGTCATAGAGGCTGTTCAAGTGGTGGGTCATAGAGGCTGTTCAAGTGGTGGGCCAGGAAAACATTTGGTTTTGAGGCACAGTCACGGGAAATACTTGCGTTTAACCGCTGTACTGTGGCAGGGTGGAAGTCTTTTTGTGGTAGCAGGGTGGAGATAACCACTTGTGCGTTGGGGAAAGTAGAAGAAGCTTTTTCAATCACTCCCTTCAGTGCTGTGGCCACCCTTTCCTGCTGTGCTCTCAGGTCATTTGTGCCTGTGTGTATTATTATGTGGCTAGGTGAACCTAGTTGGTCCTCAGACAGAAGGTCTTGGGCGCGCTTTGGTGTTTGGACACCAGAGTTTAGACACACTATGTTTGGAAAAAAGTTTTTTTCTTGAAAATATTTCCCATTTGAGTCCATAAGGAGAACAACCTGTGTCTTGTGGATGTCCTCAGTGGGTGTGGGCGGGTTGTCAGAAGGGCTATCAGGGTGGCTGACAGGGGGTGTTCAGGGGGTGAGAGCCGCTGGACTTGGGGTTCTTCATTTGTCTGTTCTGCTGTGATGTCGAAGCTATGGTCAGGGTCTGGTATGGACTGTTCTGCTGTGGTGTCGAGACTTTTGTCGGGTGCTGAGGTGGGCTGTTCTGCTGGCTTCTCTGTGGGGGATGGCCACCTCTCTAGTGGGTTGTTCTCTATCACACGCCATCCCCCTCAACCTCTCCTCCAGCTGTCTGATCCTCTCCTCTAGTGCTCTGTTCTTCTCCTGTTCCTGCTCTTTCTCCTGTTGAAGTTGTCTCACCACTGTCCAGAGTGCAGATATGTCTCTCTCCACCTCCAGCTCTCCAGGTCTGGTTAAGAGAGTGTTGTTGTGCTGGACTGTTGTCTGGGTCTGTGCTGACTGGAGTGTAATCACCTGCTGTTGCAGCTCCACCTGCCTTACCTCCAGCTGGGTAAATGTATCCTTCATTTCAATGAGAGGGTAGTACTCTGTGCTGGCAGGTTGACTTTCCGCTGGGGGTGGATCGTCTGTGGGGTTATATAATGAAGAGGTTTGGTCTGACCCGCTCGGGGTGGGGGTATCTTTCTCAAGGGAGAGCTTCTCCTGCTGGGCTAATTCTTTGATTAGGTGAAAGTCCAGCTGAAACTGTTTGGGGTTGCCCTGTACCAATGCTGTTCCAGACTTATAGAGATTTATATTAGCTGACTCAGAGTTCTCGTTGTCAAGTATCCTGAGTTTCCACCCCTCGTTAACACCCCCTCTCTTAACAAAGTTGTAGTGTGCTAATATAGCACTGCGCCATGCCAGGGGATGGTTTGTGTGGAAGATAAGGTTGCTGATGTTCCCATTTTTGTAATAGTCAGCAAAAAGTGTCTCTTGATTTTCCATAAGGAGCTTCATTTTGTGATCTTGTCTTGCCTTATCATTCTTTACATACACAGGGTACTGTATTTTAATTACCTCTGAACAGCAGGAGGCAGCTTCTAAGGACTCTCTATTTGGTTGGAGTAGACTGTTGTCACACCCTGACCATAGTTTGCTTTATATGTTTCTATGTTTTGTTTGGTCAGGGTGTGATCTGAGTGGGCATTCTATGTTGTGTGTCTAGTTTGTCTATTTCTATGTTTGGCCTGATATGGTTCTCAATCAGAGGCAGGTGTCATTAATTGTCTCTGATTGAGAATCATACTTAGGTAGCCTGGGTTGCACTGTTTGTTGGTGGTTGATTGCCTATGTTGATTGCTTGTGTCAGCACAGTTCTCATTAGCTTCACGGTCGTTATATTGTTTATTGTTTTTGTATAGTGTGTTTCAGTGTTCAGTGTTTTCTTTATTAAATTTCATCATGAACACATACCACGCCGCATTTTGGTCCGCCTCTCCTTCCAAGGAAGAATCCCGTTACAGAACCACCCACCAAAACAGGACCAAGCGGCGTGGTAACGGGCAACAGCAACAGCGGCGCAAAGAGGAATGGACATGGGAGGACGAATTGACGGTAAAGGACCCTGGGCACAGCCAGGAGATTATCGCCGCCCCAAAGAAGAGCTGGAGGCGGCGAAGGCGGAGAGGCGCTGGTATGAGGAGGCAGCACGGCGGCGTGGGTGGAAGCCCGAGAGTCAGCCCCAAAATGTCTTGGGAGAGCACACAGGAAGTGTGGCGAAGCCAGGTAGGAGACCTGCGCCAACTTCCTGTGCTTACCGGGGGCTGGAGAGACCGGGCAGGCACCGTGTTATACTGTGGAGCGCACGGTGTCCCCAGTGCGGGTGCATAGCCCGGTGCAGTACATACCAGCTCCGCGTATCGGCCGGGCTAGAGTAGGCATCGAGCCAAGTGCCATGAAGCCGGCTCTACGCATCTGGTCTCCAGTGCGTCTCCTTGGGCCGGCTTACATGGCACCAGCCTTGCGCATGGTGTCCCCGGTTCGCCTGCATAGCCCAGTGCGGGTTATTCCACCTCACCACACTGGCAGGGCGACCGGGAGCATTCAACCAGGTAGGGTTGGGCAGGCTCGGTGCTCAAGAGCTCCAGTGCGCCTGCACGGTCCGGTCTATCCGGTACCACCTCCACGTACCAGCCCTCCGGTGGCAGCCCCCACACCAGGCTGTCTCTCCGTCTCATCCCTACAGGTGTTCCCGCCTGTCCAGTGCTGCCAGAGCCTTCCTCCTCTCCAGCGCTGCCGGAGTCTCCCGCCTGTCCAGCGCTGCCAGAGCCTTCCTTCTCTCCAGCGCTGCCGGAGTCTCCCGCCTGTCCAGCATTACCGGAGCCTTCCTCCTCTCCAGCGCTCCTGGAGTCTCCAGCCTGTCCGGCGCTGCCAGAGCTTCTGCCCCTCAGTCCAGAGGCGCCAGAGCTCCTCCGTCCAGCGCTGCCGGAGCCTTCCTCCTCTCCAGCGCTGCCGGAGTCTCCAGTCTGCCCAGCGCCGCCTGAGCTACCCGTCTGCCCAGCGCCATCAGAGTCTCCCGTCTGTCCTGAGCCGCCAGTGCTGCCAGTCTGCAAGGAGCCGCCAGTGCCGCCAGTCTGCAAGGAGCCGCCAGTGCCGCCAGTCTGCCAGGATCCGCCAGTCTGCCAGGATCCGCCAGTGCCGCCAGTCTGCCAGGTGCCGCCATTCAGCCAGGGTCTGCCAGAGCCGCCATTCAGCCAGGATCCGCCAGAGCCGCCATTCAGCCAGGATCCGCCAGAGCCACCATTCAGCCAGGATCCGCCAGAGCCGCCATTCAGCCAGGATCTGCCAGAGTCGTCAGCCAGTACGGAGCTGCCCCTCTGTCCCGATCTGCCCCTCTGTCCAGTGGGGTCATTTAGAAGGGTCGCCGTGGTTAGGAGGCCACGGAAGCGGACAATGTGGGGGACTAAGACTATGGGGAAGTGGGGGCCACGTCCAGCACCAGAGCCGCCACCGCGGACAGATACCCACCCAGACTCTCCCCAATAGGTTCAGGTTTTGCGGCCGGAGTCCGCACCTTGGGGGGGACCATATTTAGGTAGCCTGTTTTGTGTTGGGTTTTGTGGGTGGTTGTTTCCTGTCTTTGTGTTTGTTGCACCAGATGGGGCTGTTTTGGTTTTTCCACGTTTATTGTTTTGTATTTCTGTTCATGTTTAGTTTTCTTATTAAAAAACATGAACTTCAACCACATTGCATTTTGGTCCGCCTCTCCTTCCCAGGAAGAATCCCGTTACAACTGTGTGACTCTTCTGCCATTGTTGGGCTAAAGGGCTTTGACACCTCTCACTTGACACGTCAGTGCTAATTGAAGCTGTATCAAGCTTGGCAGCCTTAATTTAGCATTCAGTCCTTGTAAAGTAATGTAGTGTATTTTTCATCTTGGCTTTTGGAAATAAAATATAGTTTCAGACTAAACATTACTCACTCAGTTCCAGGTTGGATGGTGTTTTCAGGTTTCTGTTTTCCAGAGAATTTGCTGTGTAGAATAATAATCCTTGGTTGATGTATTCCTTCGAGGTGATTCCTTAATTCCGTCCAACATCAGGTTGTAGGTTTTGAGTTTTGATTTGGAGTGGATGTCATGTTGTAGAGGGTAGTATCCTGTATATGTTCCTGACAAAAAAAAAAATCTAAGTTTATCTAACTCTAAATCTATCTTTTTTAAAAGAAAATGCTGAAATGCAGGAGCTCATCTGATTATGACCTCTAGCCTTCTCTCTCGTTCTCTTGTTCTCTCTCTCGTGAGCCGCACAATGCCGATTGGGGAAGCTGTACTGTAATTGGAGAAATACATTTCATCTCCATAATGGTGGAGGACCCAAGCATGGCATGACATCTCATATGGATATTTCCCCTTTAATGCTAACTGGTGCATGTTGCCAAGAGGAAAAGCCTGTGTCACAGCACATTCTTGCTGATAGAACTGGTTTGTAGAGTTTGTGACTATAAGGTTCTATCTGCATTTAGGTAAAAATGTAGCTATTGACATAGCCTTGTTCTGTTCAATGTTCTCTAACTATATCAAGACCACAATTCATGTTAAGTTTGAAATGGGACATTTCTGTTTTTTACTTTTAATACAATTGTAAACATTTCTAAAAACCTGGTTTTGCTTGTCATTATGGGGTAGTGTGTGTAGATTGAGAACTGTTTTATTTAATCAATTTAGAATTTGGCTGTAATGTAACAAAATGTGGAAAAAGTCAAGGGGTCTGAATACTTTCCGAATGCATTGTATCCCGGAGACTCGCAAAAACCCACAAAATTATTGAAAAAGTCACTACAGTACCACACCTGCCACTCCAGGAGGAACTCTTCAACCCACCAAATATAGACCTCACGTCAAGAATGCCGATTTGGAAAGACCCACCCAACACAAATCTTGCCTGGACTGTAAGTGTAATCACTTACAAACTGTAACTGTAATCATGTATGTTTTCAGCAAAACATATTGTAATCAGATTACAGATACGTTTGAAAATGTACTTCTTGGATGACTTTTAAATTCAGAAAGGATGTTTGCGAACAAATACATGATGACACCTGATGATAGAGCTAAATGTGGAATAATCAGAAATGTCTGTGTAGTTCTGACTATGCTGTTCAAGAGGTAATGTTATTAAAAACAATTAGTTATACAATGTGTTTAACAATCTCTTGAAAACGGCTAGTAGCCTAGTTAATGGGTTTTAGAAAATCGTATATATATCTGGCACCAACATCAATCAATTTCGAGAAGGATCTGAATATACCTGTGTGTAAGTCCAGGAAACGAAAATGTATCCACAAAAAGGTAGTAATGTGTAAATAGTTTCAAAGTTCAAATTGTTTAGTCAAATCCACCAGACGCAGTCAGACCATGGAAATGGTGTGGATATTACAGCCTACTACAGGATGCGACAGTAGCCTCTCTCTCTCTCTCTCTCTCTCTCTCTCTCTCTCTCACCTGTGAGCCACACAATGCCGATTGGGGAAGCTGTACTGTAATTGGAGAAATACATTTCATCTCCATAATGGTGGAGGACCCAAGCATGGCATGACATCTCATATGGATATTTCCCCTTTAATGCTAACTGGTGCATGTTGCCAAGAGGAAAAGCCTGCCTTGCTGATAGAACTGGTTTGTAGAGTTTGTGACTATAAGGTTCTATCTGCATTTAGGTAAAAATGTAGCTATTGACATAGCCTTGTTCTGTTCAATGTTCTCTAACTATATTAATACCACAATTCATGTTAAGTTCAAAAGATACAAGTTACTGACACCATTCAAACCAATGGGGTGGCAGGGTAGCCTAGTGGTTGGACTAGTAACCAGAAGGTTGCAAGTTCAAACACCCGAGCTGACAAGGTACAAATCTGTCATTCTGCCCCTGAACAGGCAGTTAACCCACTGTTCTGAGGCAGTCATTGAAAATAAGAATTTGTTCTAAACCGACTTGCCTAGTTAAAAATATATATAATAATTTAATTTAAAAAAAAATAGTGTTCAGGACTTTATAGCCAGTAATCTCAGAATCTTATTTTTGCAGATAGAACTTTCTATTCCTAAGCTCTCTTATTTGTCTGTCTTGTAGTAGCCTAGAGAGGACAGTAGGAGGTGAAAAATGGAGTGAAGTAGAGAGTAGTATAGAGAGAAAGGTACAAAATGAGAACATTGACAAAGTAGAACATCAGAGAGCGAGAGAGAGAGAGAGAGAGAGAGAGAGAGAGAGAGAGAGAGAGACAAAAAGACTCCTGCGGAGAAGAAACAGGAAAAACCACCACCAAGAACATGAGACACATCAAATCTCTATTCCTGACACCTGTCCCTTCAGAAAGGAGGGGTGGATAGCAGACCCTTCTGACGTGACAGGGGGCTTTGTAAGAAGAAACTAAAATCCCTGAAGCTGTCGCTGATGTAATAATAGGCAGGTTTCAATTGACCCAGGTTTATTAGCAACCTGGTCTTTATTAGCAACCTGAGCATTTTGTATTATTCTCAATGTAAATCTGATACAATCGATTTAGTATGATATGTTATAAATGTATAAAACATACAATATCTTACACATTTCTAAAATGTACAATATGTTATGAATTTTGCAAAAAAATTCTAGGTTAGGGTATCGAAATCTAGGTTAGGGTAAAATGTAAGAGTTAGGTTAAAGGGTTAAGGTTAGGGTTAGGGGAGGTTTAGCTAACATGCTAAGTAGCTATGAAGTAGCTAAAAAGTAGTTGGTAGTTGAAAAGTTGCAAATTAGCTAAAATGCTAAAGTTGTCCATTGTGAGATTTCAACTCACAACATTTTGGTTACTAGACATTTGTGTTATACGCCCACACATCCACCCAATGTAACCAGGCCAAACGTAACATATCATACTAATTTGAGTGTTTCGGATGTTCTTTTACAATGTAAGGTCTAGTCTATGAGACCAGGCTGTGATTCGACAAAAGCAATGTCGCAAAAAAATATTTCTGAGACACGTGTAATGGAAACGGCAGATACAGTGCATTCAGAAAGTATTCAGACCCCTTGACTTTTTCCACATTTTGTTACGTTACAGCCTTAATCTAAAATGTATTAAATACATTTTCTTCACTCATCAATCTACACACACTACCCCATAATGACAAATCAAAAACACTTTTTAAGAAATGTTTGCAAATTTATAACGAATAAAAAACAGAAATACCTTATTTACGTAAGTATTCAGACCCGTTGCTATGAGACTCGAAATTGAGCTCAGGTGCATCCTGTTTCCATTGATCATCCTTGAGATGTTTCTACAACTTGATTGGAGTCCCCCTCTGTTAATTTCAACTGATTGGACATGATCTGGAAAGGCACACACCTGTCTCTATCAGGTCCCACAGTTGACAGTGCATGTCAATTGTCCTTAGAGCTCCAATACAGGATTGTGTCAAGGCACAGATCTGGGGAAGGGTACCAAAAAATGTATGCAGCATTGAAGGTCCCCAGGAACACAGTGGCCTCCATCATTCTTAAATGGAAGAAGTTTGGATCCACCAAGACACTTCCTAGAGCCGGCCGCCCGGCCAAACTGAGCAATCAGGGGAGAAGGGCCTTGGTCAGGGAGGTGACCAAGAACCCGATGGTAACTCTGACAGAGCTAAAGAGTTCCTCTGTGGAGATGGGAGAAACTTCCAGAAGGACAACCATCTCTGCAGCACTCCACCAGTCAGGCTTTTATGGTAGAGTGGCCAGATTGAAGCCCCTCCTCAGCAAAAGGCACATGACCGCCCGCTTGGAGTTTGCCAAAAGGTACCTGAAATGAGAAACAAGGTTCTCTGGTCTGATGAAACCAAGATTGAGCTCTTGGCCTGAATGACAAGCGTCACGTCTGGAGGAAACCTGTCACCATCCCTACGGTGAAGCATGGTGGTGGCAGCATCATGCGCTGGGGATGTTTTATGACAAATATGAGTTCATTTTTGCATTCTATACATGCTGGCTTTCATTACATATACCTGAGACATGAAACAGATACAGTAGGTTAGAGGACATACAGGCTGTCGTCAAATTTCTAATGCGCCAATTGTCTAAATGGGTAATGGAAACACTTTATTTGATACTGTTGTGTTTTGCGAAAAAGGTGGTGTGACATCATTACGTCCAGCTGTTTTTATGGACACAAGATACTGTAGTTAAATGGAAACGCACTCTAGCAGGCAATTGCCACATCTATTTTCTATGCAAACTTTCTAAATGTCGACAAAAAAAACCACTGGACAAGTTCATGGAAAGAAAGCTAGAGACATGATGTCTAGTGGCTTCTGGCAAACGTCTACGGTGTCGGTGTCAGTATTGGTTCGAATCCGGGTCAACTACTGCCCTTGGTCACAACCTTTTCCCATTGTCATCTGTTCAATATAATCTGCAAATACCTTTACAAAATATTGCTGCGAGCAGCAGCTATAGCAAGCAGCTGTAGCATCGATATAGCAGCACTGATTTACAATTTGGGCACCATGGCACTGTTGTAATGATGAGTATGAACTCTTCCCATCACCGAGATATCATAGCTTGTGTCTCTTCATCAACCGTCTCACTGTGTCTGTCTCTCTACAGCACTCTGTCTGTCTCTCTATAGCACTCTGTCATTCTGTTTTTTTATCTCAGATCAAATCTGTTTACTCAGGAAAAAATATATCTTAAAAAAGACGGTGAGAAGTCTGGCGATGTTCCCTTGAGCAAGGCACTTAACCCTAATCCAGTTGCTCTGGATAAGTGCGTCTGCTAAATGGCTTATCTGTAAACTGAGAGAACCTTTTGGAATGGACCCAAAATTCAGAAATGATTTATGTTGCCATAACATACACTGAGTGTACAAAACATAATGAACACCCGCTCTTTCTGTGACAGACTAACCAGGCGAACGTTATGATCCCGTATTGATGTCACTAAATGGCTTAAGGACAACAAAGTCAATGTATTGGAGTGGCCATCACAAAGCCCTGACCTCAATCCCATTGAACATTTGTGGGCAGAACTGGAAAAGCATGTGTGAGCAAGGAGGCCTACCAACCTGACTCAGTTACACCAGCTCTGTCAGGAGGAATGGGCCAAAATTCACCCAACATATTGTGGGAAGTTTGTGCAAGGCTAACCAAAATGTTTGACCCAAATTAAACAATTTGAAGGCAATGCTACCAAATACTAATTGAGTGTATGTAAACTTGTAAACTTCTGACCCACTGGGAATGTGATGAAATAAATAAAAGCTGAAATAAATAATTCTCTCTACTATTATTCTGACATTTCACATTCTTAAAATAAAGTGGTGATCCTAACTGACCTTAGACGTGGAATTTCTACTAGGATTAAATGTTAGGAATTGTGAAAAACTGAGTTTAAATGTATTTAGCTAAAGTGTATGTATTCTAAGAATACTGAAGCACAACTTTATAAGCTATGAATTTAAAGTACACTTTAAAAAGTACACAAAGCACAGTCAATCCTACTCATTGTAAAGGGGCTTTATTATTATTACTTTAAGTACAGATAAAATCAAATACATTTAAAAAATACTATTCATACTTTCATTACATTTGTAATACACTTAAAGATTGACTCAGCATAGCGGGTCAATGTCAGCAACACCTAAGAGCGTTCAAGTGTGGGGCTAAACTTCTCTGCAGGTTTGGTTCAGGATGAAGCAAATCCATTCACATGCGCAGTAGTCCTGCCTTCTCCAATGCTTTATCTACATTAGGAACCAGCTGTCTCTCGTAGTCCCAGACCCTCTTGTCTTCATGCAGCTCCTTCTTGGTCAGTCCTCCTTGTAGGGGAACTCTGACATGGATGATATGACACACGTTAGGAGGAACCTTCACTGTCTGCCCAAAGTTACGCAGCACAGAGTGGACCGACGTCTGCTCCACTGCCCTGGGGTCAGAGACACAGAAGGGTTGTTAGACAGAGTGGACCGACGTCTGCTCCACTGCCCTGGGGTCAGAGACACAGAAGGGTTGTTAGACAGAGTGGACCGACGTCTGCTCCACTGCCCTGGGGTCAGAGACACAGAAGGGTTGTTAGACAGAGTGGACCGACGTCTGCTCCACTGCCCTGGGGTCAGAGACACACAGAGTGGACCGACGTCTGCTCCACTGCCCTGGGGTCAGAGACACAGAAGGGTTGTTAGACAGAGTGGACCGACGTCTGCTCCACTGCCCTGGGGTCAGAGACACAGAAGGGTTGTTAGACAGAGTGGACCGACGTCTGCTCCACTGTCCTGGGGTCAGAGACACAGAAGGGTTGTTAGACAGAGTGGACCGACGTCTGCTCCACTGCCCTGGGGTCAGAGACACAGAAGGGTTGTTAGACAGAGTGGACCGACGTCTGCTCCACTGTCCTGGGGTCAGAGACACAGAAGGGTTGTTAGACAGAGTGGGCCAACGTCTGCTCCACTGTCCTGGGGTCAGAGACACATAAGGGTTGTTAGACAGAGTGGACCGACGTCTGCTCCACTGCTCTAGGGTTGTTAGACAGAGGTTGTATTCTTTTCTAACCAGGCTCGTACATTCATCTTGTAGGGTTGGTAGATTCTAACCAGAGCCCTATACTACAAACTCTGAGCTCAACTCGAGATAACCACTCACACAAATGTGGCTCACCTTTTATCCAGGTACATTTCTATGGCAAAGTATCCTTAGGAACTAAACTGCTCCGAGGAAGGGTAACTCAGGGCTAACTCTACTTATCCTGAATGAAATGTCTGAGCCGTGAGTTCAGGACCAATGAGATCAGGTTCCCATCATCCCTTTGATTTGAAGAGGACCACTGATTAAATATTGTATTAACCAAATA
Organism: Oncorhynchus tshawytscha; assembly: GCF_018296145.1. NCBI lineage: Eukaryota > Metazoa > Chordata > Actinopteri > Salmoniformes > Salmonidae > Oncorhynchus > Oncorhynchus tshawytscha. Next base: position 4,797,534 of record NC_056442.1, on the reverse strand, counting down.
CTTTTTTGTGTAAAAAAAATAGTAATATTAAAATACCTATCACATTACACATTTGGTAATGACAGGATGCATTTGAAACTTCACTCACAGTATAACTTTTGTATGACTTTATAAAATGATTTTATTTATTGGAGAGGGGAAAAAAGGTGCTTGTGCATTGATAAACACACCAAAAACGGCATAAACGATACGTAATACAAGAAAGACGGCACTTCTAATAACCCTTTTCACTCCATAATCTGCAGAATTTGCAAGATACCTTTTCTTTCATGTTGATTTTGGAAAGAATTTAAATGTGGCACTGACTCACCCATGGATTTATGTTTCAGCATTGTCTCAATGAAAAGTTCAGAGTTCGACTAGCCACGTGCGACATGCATGCACAGTTCTAAGTCTGCTAGAGTGAGAAGCAGGAGGACAAGCAATATCCACTGTCGTAATAGGGATGAAGCCTGAGCTGGAATGTGAACCTAACTGAAGCTGACTAGCTTTAGAAAACCCTGAGTACATCTAGCTAGCTTCTTAGTAAACTACTCTGGGCCATACTACCATCTTGGAGGCGTGGCAGGTTCTAATCTGGGCCGTACTATCATCTGGGAGGGGTGGCAGATTCTAATCTGGGCCGTACTATCATCTGGGAGGGGTGGCAGATTCTAACCTGAGCCGTACTATCATCTGGGAGGGGTGGCAGATTCTAACCTGAGCCGTACTATCATCTGGGAGGGGTGTCAGATTCTAACCTGAGCCGTACTATCATCTGGGAGGGGTGGCAGATTCTAACCTGAGCCGTACTATCATCTGGGAGGGGTGTCAGATTCTAACCTGGGCCGTACTATCATCTTGGAGGGGTGGCAGATTCTTACCTGGGCCGTACTATCATCTGGGAGGGGTGTCAGATTCTAACCTGGGCCGTACTATCATCTTAGAGAGGTGGTAGATTCTAACCTGGGCCGTACTATCATCTTGGAGGGGTGGTAGATTCTAACCTGGGCCGTACTATCATCTTGGAGGGGTGGTAGATGCGATAGTCTGGCTCCTCTCTGTAGATGTGCTCCATGATGTTGATCCCTGGAACGTCCCTCCAGGTGGGTCGTTCAAACCTTCCACTGGGCTCAAACTGGGACTTAGGGAAGATGTGGTTCTCTATGAGGAACACTTCAGCCTGGGGAGATGGAGGTTGGGGTGAGAGAAGGTGAAAGAGAGAATGAATTCACATTTGTTTTCGTCATATCTGATCTATTTTTCTCACTGTCCACACTATTGTATTTTGACTCATATCAGACTTGCACATTCACACTGATGTAGCTTATGAAATAGCACGCAAACGCTTTGCTCATGAATTTCCTGTCACTGTTCCTTTAAATGTTGGAGTGGTTATCTTGGTAATGGCAGGTCATGTGCAAAAACAAACACTTCGTAGCACAACAATTCTGATCTGAGCGTCCAGACTGAGGATGAGAACCACATACGATTGTGGTATCAAAACTCAAAAGATAAGATTCCATGAGTTTACACAGTTAGCCCAAATCTCTACACAGTTAGCCCAAACCCAAATCTTTAACTAATTAGTCTTTTGACCAATTAAATCGATTCAAAAAAATATCTGATGTGAGAAGATCTGATGTAATTGGTCAACAAAATGATTATCAACTAAAATCACCAAAGATCAGAAAATGCTGTTCACAAATTGGGGAAAATATCACATTTGTATCAGATGTGCCAAATAATTGAGGAAAACAAATCTGCATTGGATTGCCTGTGTAAACACAGCCTAACATATGCACAACACACATGTAATGATCTACCTTAACACACATACACAGTACTTCTCTGAGTCCGCCCCCTACCTTTGGGTTTTGCCTCTGAATTACATCCATCATCTGGGGCAGGGTTTGATGCTGGTATGGAGTTATAATCTCATCGATGTCGTTCAGCAGTACATAGCGTGACTGATACATATTTCTGTAGACACAGTCATTTAGAGTGGTCAACTGGCCATAGTAGTGGATGTCCCCTCCATGTTCACTGGGCTGCCACCCACTGGACGGGTTCATGTATTGGTTGATAGGCCAGGGCACCACCTGCAGTCAATTAATCAATCAGTTAATGAATCCAATCTATCTGTCCATCCATCCAATCAATGAATTCCTACTTCAACAAAGCCCTCCTGTGTGTAACTCTGTAGCAGTCTCTCCAGGTCTGGTCCACAGCTGGTGTTATACACCACAACATGCTGCACTCCCAACAACCTGCAACATAGCAATCAATCAACCAATCAATCAATCAATAAATTAACCAATCAACCAATCAATTAACCAATAAACCAATCAATCAACCAATCAATCAATAAATGAACCAATCAACCAATCCATCAATTAACCAATCCATCAATTAACCAATCCATCAATTAACCAATCAAGGAATCCATCAATCAATCAATTAACCAATCAACCAATCAATTAACCAATAAACCAATCAATCAATCAACCAATCAATCCATAAATGAACCAATAAACCAATCCATCAATTAACCAATCAAGGAATCCATCAATCAATCAATCAATTAACCAATCAATTAACCAATAAACCAATCAATCAACCAATCAATCAATAAATGAACCAATCAATGAACCAATCAAGGAATCCATCAATCAATCAACCAATCACTTAATCAATACTCACTTGTACATCTCCAGAGTCTGGGTGACCTGAAGCACGTTGTTATAATCGCCAAATAAATTGGACCAACAGACAGTGAAGTTGGACTGAAACTCCTCTTCCTCCTTTTTCACAAGGTTCTGGATGCGGAGGAAGGTTTGGTTCTGAGCGAGCTCGGCGTCAGCTTGTATGGCGAGGGTCACGTGTGACGGGTCACAGTCGGGATGTTTCGGACAAAGGACGTCGGTCGTCACGAAGAGGAAACCTTTATCCCAATATAGAACAGGGACACATATAATTACTGTATAGTGTTAACCAAATCAACAAACTAATCAGTGAATCCCCAAGCCCCTTTCTTTGATTTGGGTGTTGATTCAGGTGTGTCAGTGCAGGGCTAAACCAAATAGCAAATAGCAGGTACCAAAGTGATCAGAGTGCATCTGGACTTCAGCCTTCGTTCCATTAGCCCAGTGAGTACCACAGTAGAACACACAGTACAGAGGCTGGACAGAGTCTCTTCTGAAGATACTAATGATGCGTACGGAGCTTCCCTCCAAACGATGTTCCTTGTAGGCCCCCACCATGAAGTGTTTGGTGTCGTTGACAGGTGTGATGGACTGGTCAGAGATGTGGTGCGGATAGAGGTGCTGGTGGTTGCCTGGCTGTGACCTGAGGAATCATGGACAGATGTTGTATTTCTACAGCAGAAATGTGTGTCCCAGACAATGTTCTCCCTTTGGCACTTTTATTTCTTGATCGTACGGCAGAGGCTTCACGGTACCTGGGCAATGTGAAGATGACGTAGACCATGACTGCCAGAGCAGAAGCTATCAGTAGAGGGAACGTACGCCTCTTCACCATCATGAGACAGATCTAGAAAGGTCGTTTATAGAAGGTGAAGGTTGAGGTGACCTTTGAAGAGAAGTGAAAGTGAATAATGTAGTCGCACTTGTTCCCTGGCTGCATTTACACAGGCAGCCCAATTCTAATATTTTTTTCTCACAAATGGGTCTTTTGACCAATCAGATCAGCTCTTTTGCACATAATTGGGCAAAAGATCAGAATTGGGCTGCCTGTTTAAACGCAGCCTCTGATCCTTAGAGTGAGATGAAGACATGCATGACATGCAAAATACTGTATCTAATGACACTCAATGGGCCTCAAGTTCAACTTTCAACTTTCAGCATTATTTGTACCCAGAGACGGCAATAGTGGCTATGAAGTGTATTACATGAAAAACATATCAAATCCACATGGACCAGAATGGAAACTACAGCAAGGGACACAATTGAAATAAGTAATACACTCTGTTGTATTATCTCTGTCTAGATTTGTACTGTGTCTATGTATTTGTTAAACTGTCAAATAAAATGAATAAAACACTGCTTTCAGGGACAAATATTTTTTTAAATCAGTTAGTTCTGGTCTGCTTAACGGGTTGGCTCTCACAAAGGGACCAATACATTAGCAGCTAGGTCAGGTCTGCTTAGTTGACTGTATATGAACCAGTAAAAAATGAGGAAGTGGGATGTCTCTCATCTGCTTCTGTCTCTGTGCTTACCACACACACACATACACACACACACACACACACACACACACACACACACACACACACACACACACACACACACACACACACACACACACACACACACACACATAGAGTCGACACACAGCTAAATGCCATCATGCGCATCACCCACAATCTGCAGTTAGAATGACTGCCAAGGTAGGGAAGATTGATAAATGAGACTAAACTGTCTAAACTGCATAACCATGTCTATAACAGGTTAAATGAATCCAACCACTTGCAGATTGGATTGGTTAAGATTATTTTTATTTAGGAACTGGCACACTATGATCCACCCTGCATCCCCTGGCTCCCTGTCCTAGCAAACATCACCCCCACACCAAATATAAGCCTCCCATCACCTAGATGGTAACTGTAATCAGTTATGTAATTATCAAAAATATTGTAATCAGATTACAGATACTTTTGAAAATCTAGATGATTACTTATTGGATTACTTTTAAATTCAGA
>NC_056442.1:4712832-4787832 GCF_018296145.1 Oncorhynchus tshawytscha | reverse complement strand
CTGTGTTTCATGATGTTATTGGAGAGGCAGAGCAACTGAGTGTCTCATCAGCAGGTCTTTCGAGAGAAAACATGAACACACACACCATATTGTCTAACATGAACCTACACACACACACACCCACCACATTGTTTAACATGAACACACACACACACACACACACACACACACACACACACACACACACACACACACACACACACACACACACACACACACACACACACACCACATTGTCTTGCTTTGTGATGCTGGGAATAAAAAAAGCCTGATACTTAGTATTTAGTCATCAACGGTACAAAACATAATTGCTAGTCTCAGGCACTGATCTAGGATCAGCTTATCCTTTCCAAAGCCTCATCTAAGAGTAACTTCATCCTAGTCAGCTCTCGCCACACACAGGTTTACCTCTGCATATCAACATGTTCAAGACATGACATATTACAGGAGCCATTTATTGTCATCGCCAGCGGTTCCATAGTAACATTTATCTATTAGAACTGATAAGATCTGTCCAGGACTTCCATGTAATCCGGCTTGGTACTGAGTCTCATTCTCAACTCTCGCGGGAACTCAGAGTTCTGGCTCTGATTACTACTGCTTGGCCCCGCGCACGCTGTCATTGTAGTAACCACGAGTGATTGGCTGGCTCTAGTTTCCTCTTTGGGTTCTGGGGGCTGAGGGGGTTGTGGAGGGTGGGGATAGCGAGGTGGTGGGGGACGTGTATACCTGTCCGGCAGGTCTCGGAACTCTGGGACGGCGGCGGACATTCCAGAGATCCCAAACAGGCAGTCAACCAATCCCACCTTGGGGGTGGGGCCCTGGCTGTCTATGACCGTTGGGCAGAGGGTCCCGTTTCCACGGAGATCTGAAAGAGGGGGTCCCACTGCCCCGGCAACGGTACTGATGGGGGAACGGGACACCTCCATGTTACACTCTCGCTCTCTCTCTGCCACAAAACGATAGTGTCCTTCGCTCTCTCTCTCCCCCGCCGAGGGGTATCTTCCCACGTTCCCTTTCTCTGTGGAAGTAGAGAGCTGCTTCTGTTGTTGCCATTGCTGCTTCACCACTGAATCATCCTCATTCTTATAGACTGGGCTACTGCACATGTGTGTTGAGGGACTGAGGTTAGGGTTAGGGCCAGGGTCAGCGGGGAGGATGCTATCGTAGACAAGGCTATGCTGCAAGGCAGACAGAGGAGGAGGGGTCTTCGGTACCGGTAACCTGTGGTGCTGCTGCTCGGTGAATATCCCACATTCCATCTGGATCCCGGCCAGATCCACCTCTCCCTGCCGCCGGAACGGCAGCTTGTCCCGCCTCCTCAGGGCATAGGCGATCAGCGCCGCTGCCGCAAAGAACGCCGACACGAACAGCACCAGCAGGCTGAGAACCAACACCGACAGAGGGATGGAAGTCTTAGGGAGGGGACCCAGGGGGCCATGGCCTGGCACGGGGTAGCCCAGAGAGAAATCACCGTCTGGGGCTGTGGAGCTGTTCCACTCCCCCTGGTTCTCCACCGTGGCCTGGTGGGTGTCCAGGTCTGGACAGAGGAGGTCCAGGGAAAGAGAGCGAAGGTCTGTACCTACAACAAAGATACACAATGAAAAGAAAGGCACTTTCTTTAAGTCACTGAAGTACAACAAACCAAACAAATAAAGGAACAACAGTGGAAGAGCCCCATGCATTCACCTACACTGCACACCTGTGTAGAGGAGCGTCAGCTTCACACATCCATGCCAGACATCAACCACATTGAAGATACGCAAGGACCTCCCTTCACTGGCCAGAGAACACAAGAAGAGGGAGGCCACGTTCACAGCAAGTTCCCAGCAGGAGCCCTCCCCCTTTTGAATACTTATGTAAATGTGATATATATATAATTATGTATTTTAGAATATAGAATATATGAAGGAAAACACCAAAAATTCATTTTAACACCAAAAAGATAGATTGTTGATCAATAATTGACAGGTTGGTTTCAAATGAGTTTCAACAGCTCACCCCATCTAGGAAAACTGACCACAACCACTACAATGATGCCACACTAACCCAAAACATTTTTTCGTTCACAAAACACATTCAGCAACAACCCAAAAGCATTAGTTGTGATCGGGTTGCAAAATGACCATAGTACAGTACCCTCCAACACACATGTACCACTACACCTGATGTCCCACTAATGCGGACATCTCCCTAAGCCTGTTAAGAGACTAGATTTGACTTAGTCATACATTTTGATTGAGACACTTGTTTATATAATAATTATAGGAGCCACCTCCCATTTCTTATAGTCCACCACTAGGATTCTGTAGTCCCATGGTGTGGTTATGTTTAATATAGCTAGAGGACTTGTAAACACTGTAGCTATTGAAAAAGCTGTTACATGATATCAAATCAAATCAAATTTGTCATGTGCCGAATACAACAGTAGACCTTACTGTGAAATGCTTACTGACAAGCCCTTAACCAACAATGGAGTTTAAGAAAGTAGTAATACATTTTTTTTAGAGTAACACAATAAAATAACGAGGCTATATACAGGGGGTATCGAGTCAATGGGGGTACAGGTTAGTCAAGGTCATTTGTACATGTAGGTAGGGGTAAAGTGACTATGCATAGATAATAAACAGTGAGTAGCAGCAGTGTAAAAAGAAGGGGGGTTAATGCAAATAGTCCTGGTAGCCATTTGATTAACTGTTCAGTAGTCTTATGACTTGGGGGTAGAAGCTGTTATGGAGCCTTTTGGGCCTAGACTTGGCACTCTTTTACCACTTGCCATGCAGTAGCAGAGAGAACAGTCTATGACTTGGGTGACTGAAGTCTTTGACAATTTTTTGGGCCTTCCTATGACACCACCTAGTATATAGGTCCTGGATGGCAGGAAGCTTGGCCCTAGTAGCGCTTTATGGTCAGATGATGAGCAGTTGCCATACCAGGCGGTGATGCAACCGTTAAGGATGCTCTCAATGGTGCAGATGTAGAATCTTTTGAGGATCTGGGGACCCATGCCAAATCTTTTCAGTCTCCTAAGGGGGAAAAGGCGTTGTCACACCCTCTTCAAGACTGCCTTATACAGCTCATTGAGTGTGGTCTTAGGGTCAGCATTGGTTTGTGGTGGTAAATAGATGGCTACGAAAAATATAGATGAAAACTCTCTTGGTAGATATTGTGGTCTACAGCTTATCATGAGGTACTCTACCTCAGGCGAGCAATACCTCGAGACTTCCGTAATATTAGACATCGCGCACCAGCTGTTTTTGACAAACAGACACACACCACCACCCATCGTCTTACCAGGCGTAGCTGTTCTGTCCTGCCGATGCGCAGAAAAACCAGCCAAGTGTATAATTTCCATGTCGTCGTTCAGCCACAACTCTGTGAGACATAACATATTACAGTTTTTAATGTCCCGTTGGTAGGATAGTCTCGAACGGAGCTCATCCAGTTTATTCTCCAGTGATTGCACGTTGGACAATAGAACGGATGGTAGAGGCGGGTTACCCACTCGCCGACAAATTCTCACAAGGCACCCGGATCTGTGCCCTCTTTTCTTCATGTGAATGACGGGGATTTGGGCCTGGTCCGGGAGCAAGAGTATATCCTTCGCGTCGGACTCATTAAAGAAGAAAATCTTTGTCCAGTTCGAGGTGAGTAAACGCTGTTCTGATATCCAGAAGCTCTTTTCGGTTATAAGAGATGGTAGCAGAAACATTATGTACAAAATAAGCGAATAATGCGAGGAAAAAACCCCACAAAAAAGCACAATTGGTTAGGAGCCCAAAAAACGTCAGCCATCCCCTCCTGCACCATTACCATGATACAGCCTACAGTAGCAGCCAATGTGTAGTGTTCAATGGAGGCATAGATTCCATGAGACTTTTGAAAAAATTCACCTTTTTAGCCACTTATCCTTCAGACAAGTGCACTATATATACAAAAGTATGTGGACAACACTTCAAATGAGTGGATTCGGCTATTTCAGCCACACCCGTTGCTGACAGGTGTATAAAATCGAGCACACAGTCATGCAATCTCCTTACTGAAGAGCTCAGTGACTTTCAACGTGGCACCGTCATAGGATGCCACCTTTCCAACAAGTCAGCCCCGCTAGAGCTGCCCCGGTCAACTGTTAGTGCTGTTATTGTGAAGTAGAAACGTCTAGGAGCAACAACGGCTCAGCCGCGAAGTGGTAGGCCACACAAGCTCACAGAACGGGACCGCTCTCTATCCATATAGTCTTTTTTTCCATTTAATCAAATACTATGGAAATACCCCACACCCTTTTCCCTTCCTTTCATTTAGCATTATGTCATTTATTATTCATTCATCCTTTACATTCAGCACATTATCCCGGTTGTTTCCAAATAAATCTGTTGTTTATAAAGTATATACTCTTCTCCATGAATGCCTCGCCTTGTCATTTAACAGTACTCAATTACCTTCAGATAGAATTATGTGATAAGTAGTATTTATCCCTTGTTGCTAAATGATAGTTTCTTTCTGACTCAGAACAAACAAGTGGTGCCCGATTAATGAATTCACATAGACACTCCTTTACACCTGGGAAGTGTGGGAAGCGTCAAGGGGAGAGGAATGGTGAATGGTGTGGTAATGTTAACTGTGCTAGAAAAATAAATAACGATCCGCACACTCTATATATACAGTATATAAACTCCCAGTCATTTAGCCTTCAGATGTTGCTGTTTTACCCAATAAATGACAGGGAGTTTATATGTATATAGAGAGTGTGCCCCTCTCTTTATTTATTTTCATAGCTTACAGTTTATTCGCCGTTAGTCAGCACCTCTACACAAAATAATGTTCTCTGGGTGTGCGCCAGCTCATGCTTTTTATTAGAATGTTAACTGTGCTGCCATGAGCCTTAGACCCCGGTACCTGTGGTCTCTTCTGGTGAGTGACAGACCACCTCCCCCACCACCACCACCGCACTCAGGCCCTCCAGCCAGCGCTTCAGAGGGGCCGCATCACACCGGCACTCCCATGGGTTCTGCTGCAGGTCCACCTGGGTAGGAGATGATGAGAAAATGTGATTGGTGCCATACAAAATGAGGAACATCTGGACTAGTCCAGTTAGATGCTCTAGAATCCCCTTCACAGACAGAGTGACAGACACACCTGTGCCCATACACGTTACACACACACACCTATACCAATATACACCGCCCCACTACACACACCTTGTCTGCACACACACCTAACCCCCTACAAACACCCCTCCCTTCCTCCTCATACCTGCACCAGTCCAGTGAGGTGCTCTAACACCCCCTCTACAGGCAGGCTGAGGAAGTGGTTGTTGCGGAGGTTGAGGCGAGAGAGGGAGATGCCCTGGAACACTCCGATAGGAAGTGACCTCAGCAGGTTGGCGTTGAGGAAGAGCAGCTGGAGAGACGGCATGGGGCTGAACACTCCCGCCTCCACCACACCGATCTCATTGTACTCAAAGTACAGATACCTACAAGGAGACATGATCATACAGGACCCAGGAATGTGTGTGTGTGAGTGAGTGTGTGTGTGACAGTCAGTCCTACCTGAGGTTAAGTAGACCCAGGAACATGTCTGGGCTAAGCCTCTGCAGGTTGTTGCCGTTCAGGTAGAGACTCCTCAGGGTCGGCAGGCTGGAGAACGCTCCCTCCTGGAGAACCAGACAGAGAGAAAGAGCGAGAGAGGGGAGAGAGACAGGGACAGAGAGAGACAGAGGAAGAGAGAGAGAGAGAGAGGGGAGAGAGACAGAGAAAGAGAGAGGCAGAAAAAGAGAGAGAGAAAGAGGGACAGAGAAAGAGAGCGACAGAAAGAGAGAGAGAGAAAGAGGGACAGAGAAAGAGAGCGACAGAAAGAGAGAAAGAGAGTGAGAGCGAAAGAGAAGGTAAATACAGGGACTTCATGTCCATTGTGCCACAGGTCCCCACAATGTTATCCAGGTGTATGCTGAGATCCAGGCTATAGGCCTAATGTTTTGCTGTTTACTAATAATTAAATCATAGATATCAAACTTGGCCATCAGTGCTCCCCGTGTATGACGCCTCAGGCTAAAGACAATCTGAACCCTATGAGATCCTACGCCTAAACCTGAATAAAGGAGATACTCTCTGGCTAACAACAACCTGAGTAAAGGAGATCCTCTCTGGCTAACAACAACCTGAATAAAGGAGATCCTCTGGCTAACAACAACCTGAATAAAGGAGATCCTCTGGCTAACAACAACCTGAATAAAGGAGATCCTCTGGCTAACAACAACCTGAATAAAGGAGATCCTCTGGCTAACGACAACCTGAATAAAGGAGATCCTCTGGCTAACAACAACCTGAATAAAGGAGATCCTCTGGCTAACAACAACCTGAATAAAGGAGATCCTCTCTGGCCAACAACAACCTGAGTAAAGGAGATCCTCTCTGGCTAACAACAACCTGAATAAAGGAGATCCTCTGGCTAACGACAACCTGAATAAAGGAGATCCTCTGGCTAAAAACAACCTGAATAAAGGAGATCCTCTCTGGCCAACAACAACCTGAATAAAGGAGATCCTCTGGCTAACGACAACCTGAATAAAGGAGATCCTCTCTGGCTAACAACAACCTGAATAAAGGAGATCCTGTGGCTAACAACAACCTGAATAAAGGAGATCCTCTGGCTAACAACAACCTGAATAAAGGAGATCCTCTGGCTAACAACAACCTGAATAAAGGAGATCCTCTCTGGCTAACAACAACCTGAATAAAGGAGATCCTCTCTGGCTAACGACAACCTGAATAAAGAAGATCCTCTGGATAGTGACAACCTGAATAAAGGAGATCCCCTGGCTAATGACAACCTGAATAAAGGAGATCGTCTGGCTAATGACAACCTGAATAAAGGAGATCCCCTGGCTAATGACAACCTGAATAAAGGAGATCCGGTTGTTTCCCAGGTGAAGTAGATCCAGACTGGAAAAATTCCAGAAATCTGACTTATAGATCCGCTGGATGAGGTTGCCGCTGAGGTACAGCTTCCGTCCGTTGAGGGGGCGTGGTGTAAGCTGGGACACATTATGGAAGCCGCTCTCCTTACAGTTGACTGTCAACCCTAGGTCTGGAACAATATACTGAATCAACTTTATTTGTACAGCTTTTTTCATACATTTCAGCCCAAAGTGTTTTGCATTGAGAACATATGCAAAGCTAGTTTCAGCAATATGACATCATCAGACACAATGGGGCGACTTCCTGTTTATAGACAACAACATAATTCATATTTGTCACTGGTGCATAGTGCAATGATTGTCCCTGTTAGTTTGTGTCCCTTGTGGCTTGCCCACATTGTGAAGAGTACAATAGTAGCAGTCTTGGCAAATTCAAATCTTGTTGTTGATTATATCTGTTAGCAGGAAGTCACCCTGCTGTGTGTGATGATGTCACACTGCTGAGCCAAAGAAGTCCCATCCAAACTGTACCTGAGATGTGGAGGTTACAGGTGCACCCCAGAGGACATACGATGGGGATGGGGGGGCGAGTCTGGTACCCTGCGATGGGAGGGGGCTGGTTGGGGAGGAGGCTACGCTGGGTGGGGGGTGTCCTGGAGGGCCTGGGACGCTTAGTGGGCCGAGGGGACCTCTCTCTCCCCCTCCGCTCCACCGATGATGAAGAAGTCGACGAAGATGAGGTATATGTGTTCTGATGGTGAACCATGGAGGACGGCTTGGTGGGTCTGGGCCTCCCAGGCTTGGGGTTCGCTTTTGGGTTAGAGGGCAGATGCTGAGGAGGCTGTACCCCTCCGTGCTTCTCCCTCTCTCCCTCCTTCTCCCCCTGTCCCTCCACCTCTCCGGCACACAGTTCTTTGCGTGGTATCTCCCTCAGGTCTTTCCCGTGCAGGTGGAAGGGGTATTCGCAGGTGATGTCCCCCACCACTGCGGTGTAGGGGATGTGTCCCAGCCAGGTCTGCAGCTGGACTGCCTCACAGCCACAGATCCAGGGGTTCTCCTCCAGCTGGAGCTCCATCAGGCTGCGGCCCACATACTCCAGGGTCCCGGCGTAGGCCAGGCTCTTCAGACGGTTCCCCCGCAGGTCCAGGTGGGTCAGAGACACAGATCTGGGGGTGGAAGGGATCATTACGGCTGGGGTCAATTCCATTTCAATTCAGGAATGAAACTGAAATTTCGAATTGAAATGGAATTGGTGATCATGTTATTGAAGAATAAGGAACATGACTGATACATGTTATAGATGTGATTGAAAACAACTTTTTCAGACAGTTACCTTGGTCAGAGCGAGAAACAGACCCATGATGTGGACATAGTGCAGGGTTATTAATCAGGTAGATACCTGAAGAGGTGAGGAGGCAGAGCAGGGATCAGGTTGTCGTTGAGGATGAGCACTCGTAATTTAAGCAGGTAGCGTAGTGCCCCGCTGTCGATGCGTTTGATGACATTGTAGTCGGCCTGTAGGTAGAGGGGATAGAGGTAAAGTCAAAGTGTTCAAATGTGACATTTTGACACAAACAGGAACTCATCAGGCTCAGGAGATCACACATAACTTATTGATTATCGTTGTCACAGTAAATATGGATGAGGACTAATCCCAGGGATTATTGATGAGGATGGACCATAGTGTTTATTGATGGTTCTGATGGGTAGTAATGATGTCAGGCCTACCTGCAGGTACTCCAGTGCCTCCAGACCAGAGAAGGTGTCGTTGCGGAACACCTCCAGCTTGTTCTCGTGGAGGTAGAGGCGTCTCAGTGTCCCCAGACCATGAAACGCCCCGGCACGGATGTCCTGCAGTGCGTTGTTGCCTAGGTTTATCGCCACGGCATTGCTATGGTGCAGGAAGCCGTTGCTATAGAGACGCCTCAAGGAGTTCCTCTGCAGGTTGAGCTTGAAGGGGCGGAGCCAGGACTGGGACACCTGATTGTTTGATTGATTGATTGGTTGGTTGACTTTATTTAATCATATACAAATACGTATATGCCAAAACAGAAACAGTACATTTAGTGCAGTAATGCAGTACAGTGCAGAACAGGGCTGTTTATTAATATACTACTGCAGTATGTATATTATAATATGAAGTACATTAGATTAAGGTAATGCAGTGCAGTCACCTGGCTGGCGTTAGTGAAGCCCCGCCCATCACAGTGCACGTGCAACACGCCCTCTTTGACCTCGCACGTGCACGGCTCGAAGCATGGTTCATCCACCTCCTCCTCCGAGCTGTCCACCATAGGGGTGTGTGTGGAGGTGGGCGTCGGGGTGTGTGTGTGAGTGTGTGTCTGGGTCGGGGTCACACAACCCAGGACCACCACAGACAGCAGGGAGAGCCACAGCATCCTACCTCCTCTGCCTTCAGCCCAGCCCAGGGCAGCGGCACACACCCACCCCTCACCGCACTGCATACAGAAACACACACATGACTACTGTTAAATGGGATCCTATCAGACCCAGCCCAGGGGCACACACCCACCCCTCACCACACTGCATACAGAAACACACACATGACTACTGTTAAATGGGATCCTATCAGACCCAGTAGAGTGATGCTTATGCATGTCCCTTTGTTTGTGAACTACTGGCACCGTCACATTAACATTACTGTTCCTGGTTGTACTCTGGTTTCACATCCTGGAACCAACACTTGGACTGGTACCAGAATAAAACTGGTTTTCACATGAGATGATTTTGTAATTTTTTTATTTCACCTTTATTTAACCAGGTAGGCTAGTTGAGAACAAGTTCTCATTTGCAACTGCGATCTGGCCAAGATAAAGCATAGCAGTGTGAACAGACAACAACACAGAGTTACACATGGAGTAAACAATTAACAAGTCAATAACACAGTAGAAAAAAAGAGAGTCTATATACATTGTGTGCAAAAGGCATGAGGAGGTAGGTGAATAATTACAATTTTGCAGCTTAATACTGGTGATAAATGATCAGATGGTTATGTACAGGTAGAGATATTGGTGTGCAAAAGAGCAGAAAAGTAAATAAATATAAACAGTATGGGGATGAGGTAGGTAAAATTGGGTGGGCTATTGACCAATAGACTATGTACAGCTGCAGCGATCGGTTAGCTGCTCAGATAGCAGATGTTTGAAGTTGGTGAGGGAGATAAAAGTCTCCTACTTCAGCGATTTTTGCAACTCGGCCAAATGAGGTGTTGGCTTTAGGGATGATCAGTGAGATACACCTGCTGGAGCGCGTGCTACGGGTGGGTGTTGCCATCGTGACCAGTGAACTGAGATACGGCGGAGCTTTACCTAGCATGGACTTGTAGATGACCTGGAGCCAGTGGGTCTGGCGACGAATATGTAGTGAGGGCCAGCCGACTAGAGCATACAGGTCGCAGTGGTGGGTGGTATAAGGTGCTTTAGTAACAAAACGGATGGCACTGTGATAAACTGCATCCAGTTTGCTGAGTAGAGTATTGGAAGCTATTTTGTAGATGACATCGCCGAAGTCGAGGATCGGTAGGATAGTCAGTTTTACTAGGGTAAGTTAGGCGGCGTGAGTGAAGGAGGCTTTGTTGCGGAATAGAAAGCCGACTCTAGATTTGATTTTAGATTGAAGATGTTTGATATGAGTCTGGAAGGAGAGTTTACAGTCTAGCCAGACACCTAGATACTTATAGATGTCCACATATTCTAGGTTGGAACCATCCAGGGTGGTAATGCTAGTCGGGCGTGCGGGTGAAGGCAGCGAACGGTTGAAAAGCATGCATTTGGTTTTACTAGCGTTTAAGAGCAGTTGGATGCCACGGAAGGAGTGTTTATGGCATTGAAGCTCGTTTGGAGGTTAGATAGCACAGTGTCCAAGGACGGGCCGGAAGTATACAGAATGGTGTCGTCTGCGTAGAGGTGGATCAGGGAATCGCCCGCAGCAAGAGCAACATCATTGATATATACAGAGAAAAGAGTCGGCCCGAGAATTGAACCCTGTGGCACCCCATAGAGACTGCCAGAGGACCGGACAGCATGCCCTCCGATTTGACACACTGAACTCTGTCTGCAAAGTAGTTGGTGAACCAGGCAAGGCAGTCATTAGAAAAACTGAGGCTACTGAGTCTGCCGATAAGAATATGGTGATTGACAGAGTCGAAAGCCTTGGCAAGGTCGATGAAGACGGCTGCACAGTACTGTCTTTTATCTATGGCGGTTATGATATAGTTTAGTACCTTGCGTGTGGCTGAGGTGCACGCGTGACCGGCTCGGAAACCATATTGCACAGCGGAGAAGGTACGGTGGGATTCGAGATGGTCAGTGACCTGTTTGTTGACTTGGCTTTCGAAGACCTTAGATAGGCAGGGCAGGATGGATATAGGTCTGTAACAGTTTGGGTCCAGGATGTCTCCCCCTTTGAAGAGGGGGATGACTGCGGCAGCTTTCCAATCCTTGACGATATGAAAGAGAGGTTGAACAGGCTGGTAATAGGGGTTGCGACAATGGCGGCGGATAGTTTCAGAAATAGAGGGTCCAGATTGTCAAGCCCAGCTGATTTGTACGGGTCCAGGTTTTGCAGCTCTTTCAGAACATCTGCTATCTGGATTTGGGTAAAGGACAACCTGGAGAGGCTTGGGCGAGTAGCTGCGGGGGGGCGGAGCTGTTGGCCGAGGTTGGAGTAGCCAGGAGGAAGGCATGGCCAGCCATTGAGAAATGCTTGTTGAAGTTTTCGATAATCATGGATTTATCGGTGGTGACCGTGTTACCTAGCCTCAGTGCAGTGGGCAGCTGGGAGGAGGTGCTCTTGTTCTCCATGGACTTTACAGTGTCCCAGAACTTTTTGGAGTTAGAGCTACAGGATGCAAATTTCTGCCTGAAGAAGCTGGCCTTTGCTTTCCTGACTGAACTGCGTGTATTGGTTCCTGACTTCCCTGAACAGTTGCATATCGCGGGGACTATTCGATGCTATTGCAGTCCGCCACAGGATGTTTTTGTGCTGGTCGAGGGCAGTCAGGTCTGGAGTGAACCAAGGGCTATATCTGTTCTTAGTTCTGCATTTTTTGAACGGAGCATGCTTATCTAAAATGGTGAGGAAGTTACTTTTATGACGGGATGAGGTCAATATCCTTCCAGGATACCCGGGCCAGGTCGATTAGAAAGGCCTGCTCACAGAAGTGTTTTAGGGAGCGTTTGACAGTGATGAGGGATGGTCGTTTGACTGCGGATCCGTAGCGGATACAGGCAATGAGGCAGTGATCGCTGAGATCCTGGTTGAAGACAGCGGAGGTGTATTTGGAGGGCCAGGTGGTCACGACGACGTCTATGAGGGTGCCCTTGTTTACAGATTTAGGGTTGTACCTGGTGGGTTCCTTGATGATTTGTGTGAGATTGAGGGCATCTAGCTTAGATTGTAGGACTGCCGGGGTGTTAAGCATATCCCAGTTTAGGTCAAAACATAATTTTATATTGTTTTATCAGCTATATGAGTTATAGTGCTATATTTAAGCACTAAGGTGCGAAGGGGTGTGGTATATGGCCAATATAACATGGCTAAGGGCTGTTCTTAGGCACAACACAACGTAGAGTAAATATTATTATAAACTGGGTGGTTCGAGCCCTGAATGCTGATTGGCTGACAGCTGTGGTATATCAGACCTTTTTAAAAGGTATGACAAAACATTTATTTTTACTGCTCTAATTATGTTGGTAAACAGTTTATAATAGCAATAAGGCACCTCTGGGATTTGTGATATATGGCCAATATACCACGGCTAAAGGCTGTATCTAGGCACCCCGCGTTGCGTCATGCTTAAGAACAGCCCGTAGCTGGTATATTGGCCATATACCACACCTCCTCTGACCTTATTGCTTAATTATAATATAGTGATAGTTTATAGTATATATATATTTATATAGGAGTTATAGCACGGTTCAGGATACATAATGCTTCAGGTTCCATACCAGTGTTGGGGAATAATCAGAATTAGTTGGTAACATAGGTAAGATGTTTTATATTCATGTTTGTAAGTTACTTCTCATCAGAATGTTTATTTTTGTATAATACTGTGTCAATACTGTGCAGTCATCTGTTCTCTGTCAAGACTAAGTTGCTTGGGCCGGAGAGAGGGGAGAGGTCAAGCGTGTATCTCTTGGCTCCACAATGTCTGTGTGCCAGTCAATGTGTCTCTGTGATCTTGTCAAGATAGGATGGATTTGATATATGCCTGTTGATATGAGGATTTGTTTAGGTTCTGAGTTTGAGAAAAGGACATAGTTTAAGAGACAAAGCTGAACGATAAATTATGGCCAATGCTGTCTGGCTATGTGTGTCTTTGCTATAAAGGATCTCAGTTGCAATGTGTAAGGGACTCTCAGAGAATTCATTTATAGACACTGAATTGATCTGAGAGTCACAGGGTTGTGATGGAGCTCATATAATTAAAGATGGACTTTATTATAACTCTGACTTGTGTGTGGTTTGCTCTCATGATTTGGTAAATACAGGAAATTTCCACGATACCAGACAGTGACGTGGAAAACACCCATTACATTCATCAACAAGGAACTAACAACAGCAATCCAAGTCCATTATAATACATTAGGTTGATTACCATGATAATACAGCAGATAGCATGAGAGAGGATCTGAAGACCTCTTTGGGACATAAGAGGCTGCTTTAAAATCATAATGACAGTCAGAGCGATGCTGATGATGACAATAAAATAATATGTTATAAACACAGGGCTGGATGGATGAGAGGAGAAGACTGCACTCGAAAACAAGAGATGCAATATGCTGTCTTTAACCTGGAAAATGACATCAGGAGAAGGAGAAATCAGGAGTCTCTCTTTGCCTGATTCATGTAACTTGGAGGCCACCATGCAGAAGGTAATGGGCTACTAATCAAAAAACAATAACAATCAGAAGCTACTAGCTAGTTCAATTGCTCCTGCATATAGACAGACAGAGAGCCGGCTGGCTACTGGACGAGATTAGTTTAGAAGCAGCTAGCACACACTGAAGAAGGCCATGATAATGAAGGTTAAAAAAAAATTATACAAAGATAATGCAATGATAACAATAACAGCAATTACAACAAGGACAATGCAACAACAAGGGTAATGTAATAAACACCGTGATAATGTTACACCAAGGATAATGTAATATGGTGCGGTGGTAATGTAACAACAAGGACCATGTAACAAAAAATGTATCGATAATGTAACACTAAGGATAATGCAATAAAAGGTGATGATAAGGTCATGATTTGAATCAGTGGCTGGGAAAATACTGCAGTATGATAAACAGACAACCCGAGATGAGATGTCAGGGAGAGGTGATTTTGGAAGGAGAGGAAAGGGACAAGGGGGAGAAGAGGAGAAGGGGAGTGGAAAAGAAAGGGGGAGAGGAGAGGATGATAGATATGAAAAGACGAGTGGAGAGCAGGGAAGATAAGATGAGAGACGGGGAAGTGAAGAAAATAGAAGATTGGAGTGAGGGGGAAATGAGCAGAGGAAGAGAGGGAGCAGAAGAGAGAGAAAATAAGAGGAGAAAAGAAAAGAGAGGACTGAGGGTCTTGTGAAAAGAGGAGAGGAGGAGCAGAATGTTGTGCTGAAGAAAGAGGATTGATTGCGTAACCATGAGTAACCGTGAGTCAGTCAGTCAAGGCTATATCGTGTCTCTCTTTCTCTCCCGCTCTCTCTCACACAGAGACACACACACACAGACACACACAGGAGAGCTCCAAGTGAAACAGCTCAAATCTATTGATATTGATTGTATCAAAAGCCTTCCTTTTCCCTGCACACAGTGTTCCCTGGCTGGAGAGAAATAGAAGGAGAGAAAGAGAGAGAGAGTGTGTGTCTGTGTGTGTGTGAGAGAGAGAGGTTTGTAGATTCAGTGGATAAATACATGCAGGTTTGTATTGAGGGGATAAATACATGCAGGTTTGTATTGAGGGGATAAATACATGCAGGTTTGTATTGAGGGGATAAATACATGCAGGTTTGTATTGAGGGGATAAATACATGCAGGTTTTATTGAGGGGATAAATGCAGGTTTGTATTCAGTAGATAAATACATGCAGGTTTGTATTGAGGGGATAAATACATGCAGGTTTGTATTGAGGGGATAAATACATGCAGGTTTGTATTGAGGGGATAAATACATGCAGGTTTGTATTGAGGGGATAAATACATGCAGGTTTGTATTCAGTAGATAAATACATGCAGGTTTGTATTCAGTAGATAAATACATGCAGGTTTGTATTGAGGGGATAAATACATGCAGGTTTGTATTGAGGGGATAAATACATGCAGGTTTGTATTGAGGGGATAAATACATGCAGGTTTGTATTGAGGGGATAAATACATGCAGGTTTGTATTGAGGGGATAAATACATGCAGGTTTGTATTGAGGGGATAAATACATGCAGGTTTGTATTGAGGGGATAAATACATGCAGGTTTGTATTGAGAGGATAAATACATGCAGGTTTGTATTCAGTGGATAAATACATGCAGGTTTGTATTGAGGGGATAAATACATGCAGGTTTGTATTCAGTGGATAAATACATGCAGGTTTGTATTCAGTGGATAAATACATGCAGGTTTGTATTGAGGGGATAAATACATGCAGGTTTGTATTGAGGGGATAAATACATGCAGGTTTGTATTGAGGGGATAAATACATGCAGGTTTGTATTGAGGGGATAAATACATGCAGGTTTGTATTGAGGGGATAAATACATGCAGGTTTGTATTGAGGGGATAAATACATGCAGGTTTGTATTGAGGGGATAAATACATGCAGGTTTGTATTCAGTGGATAAATACATGCAGGTTTGTATTCAGTGGATAAATACATGCAGGTTTGTATTGAGGGGATAAATACATGCAGGTTTGTATTGAGGGGATAAATACATGCAGGTTTGTATTGAGGGATAAATACATGCAGGTTTGTATTGAGGGGATAAATACATGCAGGTTTGTATTCAGTGGATAAATACATGCAGGTTTGTATTGAGGGGATAAATACATGCAGGTTTGTATTGAGGGGATAAATACATGCAGGTTTGTATTGAGGGGATAAATACATGCAGGTTTGTATTGAGGGGATAAATACATGCAGGTTTGTATTCAGTGGATAAATACATGCAGGTTTGTATTAAGTGGACTCTAGTCTCCTTTTCACGCTGTAATTATGACTTAAACATATTGTGCTGGATCAATATTTAAATAGCCACTATTGAAGTATTGCAATTTGGTCCTCATTGGGTAATGACTGTCTGACCTACAAGACAACACTGTTTACTTCCTCTAGCCACTTGATTGGCTAATAACTCAGGCCAATCTCTCTCTCCTGTCACCCTCTCTCATTTTTCATCTCTCTCTCTCACAGAAATCTATTCATCCATCCATCCACTCATCTATCCATTCATCTATGCATACAGAACAGGTGTGGTTAGACCTACTTTGCTTTTCTATCGTGACTCTTCCTTCCTCCCCCTGTTCTCCATCCCCTGCACCCTGGCGCAAACCAACCAGCAATGACCGCGGCAGCTGCTTACTACAACACATATTCATGTCACATAATCCCAGCGTCTACCTTTCCTCACGAACCCCCTGTCCAACCAGGGCCGATACAGAGCTGTCCCTGCCCGGCGCAACCCGGCCACTCTTCCCTAGAAACAAAACGTACCATCCAAAACCAAGACTATGGAAATAGCTTTATCCATACAATAATGTCAATTAGTAACATTACTGGTCACAATTGTAATTATAGAATTAGTGCGTGTCCAAATAGTCATTAATATAACCTATTAAGGCACTAAATCCTTGGCACTAACGCAAACCATTTATATTCGCCTTTGTCTGCCTCCCGCTTCCCCTCCCACTAGCGCTAAGAACCATTCAGCGGCAGTGGGGAGACGGGGTCTTTACTCACTCAGGTCCCGCGAAGAAATCCACGAACAGCCGATGGGAGACTTTATGCGTTGGCTGTCGACATGTCTGTTTGCTTTTCAGCTGCACTCTTCCTTCCCTCTCTCCTTTCCTCTCCTGGAGCGGTTGAGGCGGATGGGGGGGAGCAGAGGGAACGTGACAGGACTGCAATGTGGGTTAGAGAGAGAGAGAGAGAGAGAGAGAGAGAGAGGGGGAGCGCGCACCGCTTCAGAATGCAGGTCTGTTCCCCTCTACAACGCTCAACAGTGCTGCCCGCGGGAACTCAGCTGCGGCGCGGGACTGCCACCGAACACGCGCATGATGCTGCGCGGATTGGATGACTTGTCTCTCCATCTTTGATAACCGGGTAGCCTAATTAAAGTAAAGAAAATAAAGTAAGAACAATAGAACAAAAAGAACAATAAAATAAAGAAGGAATGAGTGGAGGGAAGTGGGAAACTGGGGAAGTATTCGAAGAAGAAGCTAGTTTGGATTTAGTGCCATGCTTCATTATATTTGACCGGGCGCGCTCATTTGGCGCTCTAGTCAAGTCAGCTGATTTGCCTTATCTGTTTGTTATTACACAGGCCGAAAGGAAATCAGAATAGGTCTATAGGGCTACGGGGTAGGTTACTTCGCTCAGAAACAGTTTAGTACTAGAGCGGTGGATCCTGCATTCAATGTAAATGTAATCGATGTCCATTGGGCTATTTGTAAATAAGGGTTTAAACGTAAAAACGGGTAGGTCTGTAAAAGTGACCAAATATTCTTCGTTTTGAATTATTCCTCAATCGAGGGCTGTTGACCGATGACACCACGCAGATATTAGGTTACCTAACCTGTAGGCCTAGCGGGCTATCAACTGTATCTTCACATTCACCGATGTAAAGTACCCTACCCAGGCCTTCAGCTTTACCGACAATAATTCATCATCTCATTACTTCATTCATCTCTGCTCATGCCCTTAAGCACCAACAACGGATTTCTAGAGAACCGGTGTTTTAGTTACCATGGTGACCCGCGCCAGCCGGCATCCTTGCAGCATCCTTGCACACCTCGGTAGACTGACTTATCTTCTGCTCTTCTACTGTACTGTATACACAGAAGCTACTGTATAGACTGGTTGTACACACACACACACACACACACACACACACACACACACACACACACACACACACACACACTCACACTCACACACACACACTGGTTAATAATAAAAAGTGGAATTGGGCTGAACAATAATGTGCAGGAATACATGGAGAAAGACTGGCCATAATGGCCAACATAGATCAATGCTACCCCATGGTAGGCTAAGACCCGAGTGCGCTCTATTCCCAAGCGATCCCCTGGAGCAGAGCCACCACCCTGCGTGGTAAAGGGGTTGCCATGAATTTGACAGTAACTTCAAAGCAGCTCATTGGCAAGTAAGTTACTGTATTTCATATTGCAGTACATCTACTGTAATCTAAATACAGAATCAAAGCAAGAACTGTGGAATGACACAGTACAATACCGTAGAATAGACTGTATTATACAGTAACAAAGTAAATGCCACTGTAATCGTAATGAATGAGTGAATTCATTACATTCATTGAGGGGAGATGGGGTTTCTAATTCACAGTATTTTATTGTAATTACATGTAATTGGTGCAAGCAGGTTACAGCATGTCAATGAATATATCTAGAGGCCTTATTAACAATGGCTTCCAAACTGGCAGCAACTAAAAGGCCGAACAGACCAACATGACATGGCAGAATGCTCAACCATTAATGTGTGCTGCCACTCCAATCTGTCCCCTATACATTTAAAACTGACAGGGCACTACTACCGCATACCAGTTAAATTGGTACAGCACTCCCACTAACAGGTGCAACAAACATAGCCTCTGACAAGGCACGCCTCAAAATATGTTACTGAGCCAGAACAAAATACCATTCACCCACTAGTGTTCCCCAAAAAATGTGCGCTCCAAAAATATGGAAATGCAGCAAATCTTTCCCTGGCCACAACATTTTCCCACTATGAACCATAATTTTGAGTATGCTGCAGTAAAATGTTTCACAGAACTGTACTGTTGATAATGCCCAAAATTACCATATAAATGACCGTTTTATCTTACAGTATGGGCCTAACAGCACATCACAACATGTACATGCAGGCCTGGCCTACATACCATTACAACCATATCCAGTTCAATTTCACGTTGATCTCAGCTTACATTAATGTGAATTACCTACGGGTAAGGGAGTAGTACTTACCTCTATCTATCTCTCTCTCACTATGTCTCTCTCTCTCAATCTCTCTCTCCTGACAGAGACAAAAAAGGGGAATCTTTTCTCGTAGATGTTTATCAGAGAGAGAGAGAGGAAGAGACTGAGGCACTTCCAGTAATGTCAATGTGTGTGTGTGTGTTTGTTTGTGTGTGTGTGTGTTAGGTGATGGTTATAGATTTCAGAGCTCTCAGGTGCATTAGTGTATGATAACAGTTTTCCCACAAAGCTATAATGCAAAAACAATGGAAACACACACACGTACATTCACACACACACGTGTACGCATACACATGGTATAGGACCAGATACAGTGCCTTCGGAAAGTATACAGACCCCTTGACTTTTTCCACATTTTGTTACATTACAGCCTTTTCCTGAAATTGATTAAATACTTTTTCCCCCTCATCAATCTACACACAATACCCCATAATAACAAAGAGAAAACAGGCTTTTAGAAATATCTCATTTGCATAAGTTTTCAGACCCTTTTCCATTGACCATCCTTGAGGTGTTTCTACAACTTGATTGGAGTGCACCTTTGGCAAATTCAATTGATTGGGCGTGATTTGGAAAGACACACACCTGTCTATATAAGGCAAAAACCAAGCCATGAGGTTAAAATAATTATCTGTAGAGCAGGATTGACAGGATTGTGTCGAGGCAAAGATCTGGGGAAGGGTACCAAAATGTTTCTACACAATTGAAGGTACCTAACAACACAGTGGCTTCCATTCTTAAATGGAAAAAGTTTGGAACCACCAAGACTCTTCCTAGTGCTGGCCACCTGGTCAAACTGAGAAATCCGGGGAGAAGGGCCTTGGTCAGGGAGGTGACCAAGTACCTGATGTTCACTCTGACAGAGTTCCTCTGTGGAGATGGGAAAACCTTCCAGGAGGACAACCATCTCTGCAGCACTCCACCAATCAGGCCTTTATGGTAGAGTGGCCAGACAGAAACCAATCCTCAATAAAAGGCACATGACAGCCCATGTGGAGTTTGCCAAAAGGCACCTAAAGGAGGCTCAGACCATGAGAAACAAGATTTTCTGGTCTGATGAAACCTAGATTGAACTCTTTGGCCTGAATGCCAAGCGTCACGTCTGGAGGAAACCTGGCACCATCCCCATGGTGAAGCATGGTGGTGGCAGTATCATGCTATGGGGATGTTTTTCAGTGGCGGAGACTAGTCAGGATTGAGGGAAAGATGAACAGACCAAAGTACAGAGAGATCCTTTTTAAAAAAAATAATAATAATTGTAACATTTTTACCCCTTTTTCTCCCCAATTTCATGGTATCCAATTGTTTTAGTAGCTACTATCTTGTCTCATCGCTACAACTCGGGAGAGACGAAGGTTGAAAGTCATGAGTCCTCCAACACACAACCCAACCAAGCCGCACTGCTTCTTAACACAGCGCGCATCCAACCCAGAAGCCAGCCGCACCAATGTATCGGAGGAAACACCGTGCACCTGGCAACCTTGGTTAGTGCGCACTGCACCCGTCCCGCCACAGGAGTCGCTGGTGCACAATGAGACAAGGAGATCCCTACCGGCCAAGCCCTCCCTAACCCGGACAACGCTAGGCCAATTGTGCGTCGCCCCACGGACCTCCTGGTCGCGGCCGGTTACGACAGAGCCTGGGCGCGAACCCAGAGTCTCTGATGGTACAGCTGGCGCTGCAGTACAGCGCCCCTAACCACTGCGCCACCCGGGAGGCCTACAGAGAGATCCTTGATGAAAACCTAATCACACAGCCAAGACAACACAGGAGGGGCTTCGGGACAGGTCTCTGAATGTCCTTGAGTGGCCCAGCCAGAGCATGGACTTGAACACGATCAAACATCTCAGGAGAGACCAGAAAATAGCTATGCAGCGACACTCCCCATCCAACCTGATAGAGCTTGAGAGGATCTGCAGAGAAGAATGGGAGAAACTCCCCAAATGCAGGTGTGCCAAGCTCGTAGCATCATACCCAAGAAGACTCGAAGCTGTAATCGCTGCCAAAGTTGCATCAACAAAGTACTGAGTAAAGGGTCTGAATACTTATGTTAATGTTATCTTTCATATTTTTTTATACATTTGCAAAAATTTCACAACTGTTTTTTAATCAGCATTATTGGCTATTGTGTGTAGATTGATCAGGAAAACAAAAGGAACAGACTAAGGAACAGACAGATATAGAGGGGGCAATCAACAAAGTGAAGCAGTCCAGGTGAGTCCAATGAGTGCTGATGCACGTAATGATGGTGACAGGTGTGCGTAATGATGGGCAGCCTGGTGCCCTCAAGTGCCAGGGAGGGGAAGCGGAAGCAGGAACAGGCGTGACAACATTATAATAACATTTTTAAATATTAAAATTCATTTTACAATGGATTTCACAATACGTTAAGTCTGTGCCCTCTGGCCACTACTCTACTACATCACAGAGGGCACTCAACATGTACTGCAATGACACAAATGACTCAAATAAATTGTCATGGCTTCACATCTATCATTTCATGGGTTGAGAGTTATCTATCCAATAGAACACAGAGGGGCTTCTTTAATGGAAGCTTCTCTAATGTAAAACATGTAAAGTGTGGTATTCCGCAAGGCAGCTGTCTTGCTCCTTGACTGTTTTCTATTTTTAGTAATGATCTACCACTGGCATTAAACAAAATCTGTGGGTCTACATACACTGAGGATTCAACATTATATTGTCTGGAACCACAGCTAGTGAAATCACTGCAACCCTAAACAAAGAGTTAGACTATTATTTGTCATGGTCAAGGCATATTGATTTAATTGTTGTAAAGATGTTGAGAGGTATGTCTGTGATAAAGAGATGATCAGCATTTTTAACACCACAGTCAACCACAAGTTCTGCAGGCTCTCGTTTCATCTAATTTTGACTACTGCCTGGTGAGATGGTCAAATGCTGCAAAGAAGGACCTAGAAAAGCTGCAGCTGGCCAAGAACAGAGCAGCATGTCATGCTCTTCAATGTACCCAGAGGTCAATGTGAACAATATCCATGTTGGTCTCTTTTGGCTCAAAGCAGAGGAGAGATTTACTGATTTACATATAGGTCAACTGAACAGCAAACCTGATTTTAAAAAATAAATAAAGCAACTCCTCACAGCACAACACCTCTCCCCATGTGATCTAATTTCTATGTGTATGTACTGACATGTATGTGTAACTGATAGACACACTCACAGACACACGCTTTAGTTGTAGTTTTTAAAATATTTGTTTATAAATAAGTCTGTAATGTCTATGTTAATTTTTTTAATATATGTAAATTCTAAAGTATTTTTGTTTGTAATGTATTTTTTTGTTATGTGTCAGACCCCAGGAAGACTAGCTGTCACCATTGGCGTCGCCTGTTGGGGATCCTAATAGAAGGGAGCCAACAGAGATGCTAATCAGATACCTCTGTCTATTCTCTGGGGGTAGTGCTTTGCACTGTGTGTGTGAGTGTACTTTATAGACTGTTGGAGGAGCCTCTAAAATAGGTAATCTATTTATACTCTGGTGTTAAGAGCTGTCCAGCGCTGAAATTGACTGCATTACTTCCATCTCTTCTCTTCCTCTTTCAAGTTATTTTCTCTGCAATGTTAAAACTGACAAATACCTCGTCTTTCTTTCTCTCTTTCCCTATTCTCCTCTTCCGTGGACTCTACCCAGCCAGAGACAAGACACTCTGCTCTGGCTTCTACTCACCTCTAGTCTCTTGCATTTGGTTCTGGAACAACACACACACACACACACACACACACACACACACACACACACACACACACACACACACACACACACACACACACACACACACACACCAGCTAATTAATTAAACCTCTTGCTTTAATTAGGGTTTTAATCAGTTGCCATGGGAACCTTGGCCCTTTAAAATCTAAAGTCAGACTAAGTACACACACACACACACACACACACACACACACACACACACACACACACACACACACACACACACACACACACACACACACACACACACACACACACACACACACACACACACACACACACACACACACACACACACACACACAGAGAGAGAGTTTACAAATATAATATAAATAAATAGCATAGAATTACAGAGTAGACTGTATTTTTGTAAGTATTGTTGAATCTTCCCTGGCCTGGTTCTGCATTAAACAGAAGTCTGTGGTTTCATTAGTCATTATCAGGATATCCAGCATATTATCATTAGTCTTCAGTCTGTTCAGGAGAAGGAGAGTCTAATTTGTGTCTCTGCAAACGGCCCAAAAGCAAGGTCATGTCTTAAGCAGTCGCATGCTACCGAGGTAAAGACAGTTTCAAGTTGGATATTCGATGGATATTCGTGCTTTCAAACCTCAATAGCTTTCAAACCACTTGAGCCACAGACTCCAAATAAATGTCATGATGTTGAAAAAATTGCGCACAACATTGCACAGGTCTTATTTTCACGATTTGGACATGAATTCACTTTCCAAAGCTAATAAACATGTGGAGATGAGAGCAGCATTTTGTATTCCAAGTTGAATTAGTTAGGGAGCGTAAACAAAGTACAAACTTTTTTCATTCAAATTTCAATAGCTCCTTGGTCATGTGACCTGGTGAATTCAAACAAGGTTCAGAATGTACACTGACTACCCTTCTATATTGCACACCCTTTAGTTTGTCCATTTTCACTTTTTCAAAATGTAGAATTTCAATAGCTCCTTGGTCGTGATGCCTAGTGACTTTAAACAAGGTTCAGAATGTCCACTCAGTGGGCCTATACATTGCACACCCTTCAGTTTGACCATTTTCATGTCACATGGTTTTACATGACTTTTTCAAAATGTAGAATTTCAATAGCTCCTTGGTCGTGTGACATGGTGACTTCAAACAAGGTTCAGAATGTCCACTGACTATACCTTCATATCGCACACTCTGACGTCTGTCTACTTTAGCCTCATGCTATTAGACTTAAATCTGTAAGCTTTGCAGGCCTTCATTTTACATGCGTGTTAAACAAAATGTTTAAGTCAACAAATGTTCTATCCTCGCAATAACTATCTTTCACATGGACACTGAAAAGATCCGCAAATGGCTTTATGTGGTTTGGATCAAGGACGGGAGAGGTGCTCATACAGAGATGCTTAAAGGAAGGAGCACAGGTAAGCCTCATGAAAAACAGTGTTTCATATTCTCTTTTTAATCACAGTAATAGGCAGTGATTTGTCAGTCACAGTGAGCTTGATAACGTGAAAGAATCCTTTTCATAGCATCACTTTCATATACTGTACATTAAGACATCCTTCTACGTTGAGTATTAGAACGCAGTTAACATAACCTGATAATGACTTGATATTTGAGTGCATTCACAACAAGCCACCTGCAGACAACTTACAAAATGCAATATTGCATTTGAGGGTTCGTGTTTTCTGCTGAAAATTGTTATTTGATGGCCTACTATGGCCTAGTATTTCTAACTGGGAAAATAAATTCCTACGTCTTTTGTGAGTAAAATCCTTTTTCCAAAAGTGATTTAGGTACATTTTTGTGAAGAGGTATGAGGGTTGTGATATGGGTCTTTTAATAGTAAAGTAATTTAAGGGATCAATACATTTCTATATTGCTTCCCCAGTATCTGCATGAACCATCAGGCCAAGTGTTTTTGGTTGACCCTGCTGGACAGAAAGAGAAGGAGGAATCGGAACATGCTGCATTCAAATTCAGGTCTTAGTTATTCCATTGTACTGGATCTAATACATATTAGCATTTTACATACATTCATAAGTGTAATACTTTTTTATGACATACTGTGATAAACTCTCTTGGCTGCTGGCTCTGTCACTTTCAGACAAGTGCAGAGCAGACATGAACCACATGGGTTCTCTGTAAAGAGAGAGTAATCCAAATGGCACAGACACACCCCTTGACTTTCAATTGGCACCGTTGACTTGTATGTATTCTCTCCTGATTGACTCTGTGGTGCACAGTCTGGCAGTCTGACTAAAGGGCCAGAGGTATGAGGAGAGACATCCTCCTTTTGTATTTATGGGAACAAATATTTCCTAACACTTTGGATCCTATTCTTGGACAGTTAGAAGACACAATACATCAATGCTCATTTTTTTATTACTAATTACTGTCCATGAGTAACCTCAACCTTGTGGGTCTGTGGGTGTTTGGGTCAATAAAGTGCCAACTCAATTCTACCACTGACTAGTCTCTCATGCCCCTATGAACGGGGGCACAGGGCAATAGTTTTTAATCTAAACCAGCCATTTTTTACTTGACACGTAGTAGCAGTTTACCAGATAAGAAGTCAAGAAGATCAAAAAGTAGATTGTTGTAAGGGTGTATTACGTCCTGTGCTGGCCCCATTGTCATATCCATTCTGGATTCTGAGTGGTAAAATCATAGCCGAAAAATGCCTCTATGTAAGTGTATACATTTTCTGCCAAGACAGAACTGCCAAAGGGGGTGCAGATGCAATCTACTGCAGAGACAGCCTGTAGAGTTTTGTCATACTATCCAGGTCTGTGCCCAAACAGCTTCTACTTTTGAAAATCCACCTTTCCAGAAATAAGTCTCTCACTATTGCTGCTTGTTACATACCCCCCTCAGCCCGCAGCTGCGCCCTGGACACCATATGTGAATTAATTGCCCCCCATTTATCTTCAGAGTTTGTACTGTTAGGTGACCTAAACTGGGATATGCTTAATAACACCCCGGCCATTCTACAATCTAAGCTAGATGCCCTCAATCTCACCCAAATTATCATGGAACCTACCAGGTACAACCCCAAATCTGTAAACTCGGGCACCCTCATAGATATCATCCTGACCAACCTGTCCTCTAAATACATCTCTGCTGTCTTCAACCAGGATCTCAGCGATCACTGCCTCACTGCCTATTGCCTGTGTCAGTAATGGGTCCGCAGTCAAACGGCCACCCCTCATCAGGGTCAAACGCTCCCTAAAACACTTAGCCGAGCAGGCCTTTCTAATCGACCTGACCTGGGTATCCTGGAAAGATATTGACCTCATTCCGTCAGTAGAGGATGCCTGGTTATTCTTTAAAAGTGCTTTCTTCACCATCTTAAATAAGCATGCCCCGTTCAAAAAATGTAGAACCAGGACCAGATATAGTCCTTGGTTCACTCCAGACCTGACTGCCCTAGACCAGAACAAAAACATCCTGTGGTGTACTGCATTAGCATCAGAGCGCCCCCGCGATATGCAACTTTTCAGGAAATTTAGGAACCACTATACACAGGCAGTTAGGAAAGCTAAGGCTAGATTTTTCAAACAGAAATGTACATCCTGTAGCACAAACTCCCAAAAGTTCTGGGACACTGTAAAGTTCATGGAGAGTAAGAGCACCTCCTCCCAGCTGCCCACTGCACTGAAGATAGGAAACACTGTCACCACTGATAAATCCACCATAATTGAGAATTTCAATAAGCCTTTTTCTACGGCTGGCCTTGCTTTCCACCTGGCTACCCCTACCCCGGTCAACAGCTCTGCACCCCCCACAGCAACTTGCCCAAGCCTCCCCATTTCTCCTTCACCCAAACACAGATAGCTGATGTTCTGAAAGTCTTGCAAAATCTTGACCCCTACAAATCAGCCGGGCTAGACAATCTGGACCCTCTCTTTCTAAGATTATCTTCCGCAATTATTGCAACCCCTAATACTAGCCTGTTCAACCTCTCTATTGTACCATCTGAGATCCCCAGAGATTGGAAAGCTGCCGCGGTCATCCCCCTCTTCAAAGGGGGAGACACTCGAGACCCAAACTGTTACAGACCTATATCTATCCTACCCTGCCTTTCTAAGGTCTTCGAAAGCCAAGTTAACAAACAGATCACCGACCATTTCGAATCCCACCGTACCTTCTCCGCTATGCAATCTGGTTTCCGAGCTGGTCATGGGTGCACCTCAGCCACGCTCAAGGTCCTAAACGATATCATAATCGGCATCGACAAAAGACAATACTGTGCAGCCGTATCCATCGACCTGGCCAAGGCTTTCGACTCTGTCAATCACCACATTCTTATCGACAGACTCAACAGCCTTGGTTTCTCAAATGACTTCCTCGCTGGTTCACCAACTACTTGTGTCAAATGAGAGGGCCTGTTGTCCGGACCTCTGCCAGTCTTTATGGGGGTGCCACAGGGTTCAATTCTCGGGCCGACTCTTTTCTCTGTATACATCAATGATGTCGCTCTTGCGGCTGGTGATCCTCTGATCCACCTCTACGCAAACGACACCATTCTGTATACTTCTGGCCCTTCTTTGGACACTGTGTTAACTAACCTCCAGACAAGCTTCAATGCCATACAACTCTCCTTCCGTGTCCTCCAACTGCTCTTAAATGTAAGTAAAAATAAATGCATGCTCTTCCACCGATCACTGACCGCATCTGCCCAGCCGCCTAGCATCACTACTCTGGACGGTTCTGACTTAGAATATGTGGACAACTACAAATACCTAGGTGTCTGGTTAGACTGTAAACTCTTCTTCCAGACTCATATTAAGCATGTCCAATCCAAAATATAATCTAGAATCTGCTTCCTATTTTGTATCAAAGCATCCTTCACTCACGCTGCCAAACATACCCTTGTAAAACTGACTATCCTATCGATCCTTGACTTCGGCGATGTCATTTACAAAATAGCCTCCAACACTCTACTCAACAAATTGGAAGCAGTCTATCACAGTGCCATCCGTTTCGTCACCAAAGCCCCATATACTACCCACCACTGCGACCTGTATGCTCTCGTTGGCTGGTCCTTGCGTCATATTTGTCGCCAAACCCACTGGCTCCAGGGCATCTATAAATCCTTGCTTGGTAAAGCCTCGCCTTATCTCAGCTCAATGGTCACCATAGCAGCACCCACCCGTAGCACGCGCTCCAGAAGGTATATTTCACTGGTCACCCACAATGCCAATTCCTCCTTTGACCGCCTTTCCTTCCAGTTTTCTGCTGCCAATGACTGGAACAAATTGCAAAAATCACTGAAGCTGGAGACTCATATCTCCCTTCTCTAACTTTAAGCATCAGCTGTCAGAGCAGCTTACCGATCACTGTACCTGTACACACAGCCCATCTGTAAATAGCCCATCCAACTTCCTCATCCCCATATTGTTATTTATTTTATTTATATATATTTTTTTTTGCTCATTTGCACCACAGTAGCTCTACTTGCACATTCATCTTCTGCACATCTCACTCCAGTGTTTATTTGCAAAATTGTAATTATTTCGCCACTACAACCTGTTTATTGCCTTATACCTCCCTAATCTTACTTCATTTGCACACACTGTAAATAGACTTTTGTATTGAGTTATTGACTGTACGTTTGTTTAGTCCATGTGTAACTCTGTGTTGTTGTTTGTGTCACACTGCTTTGCTTTATCATGGCCAGGTTGCACTTGTAAATGAGAACTTGTTCTCAACTGGCCTACCTGGTTGAATAAAGGTGAAATAAAACAAATAAAAAATACTGTATGTGGGAATGTCTTATGTCCATCCTACATGTAGTGTTGGTACATGGAATATTCCTCAACTGCATACGTCATAAATTGCTATTGCAAATATAAGTATTATGTTCAACAACTATTTTGACAAACACACTTTGGTGCTTACAATTCATTCTCTATTGTCATAGATTTGCTTGGCACTGTCATCTGGGATCTTTGTGATATGACTGTCTTTAAGCACGCACTGATGAAACTGTCACTTAATATTTTTTTCCTAAAGTCTACAAACGCTCTACATTTATTCACACTGTGATAGGGTTGGATCCTATATGCTACTTTTATTATTGTCCTGTAAATGGTTCAGTGCCTATAATTTAGGCTGTGTGTAGAAGGGGGAATAAAGGAAAGGACCTCTACTAATAAATTACTACTAGATTATAGTGATAAGGAAAACAGCATACAAGTTTGGCTTGTGTATTAATTTGCCTATAACTAATCATAATTCCATTATTTTTTCCTGCCATGGAAAAGATGACTGGGTGGACATAAAGTGTAAAGGAGGGGAAATAACTCCCACCATGCAGCGGGACACCTTCAGCTGTGGGGTCGTTGAAAATGCAGGTTTGATAGTTATATGTTCAATAATGAATGGTTAGCTGTTATGTGACAATTAGGTCAAAAACTCAATTGAATTTTTTGGTGTAGATGGCCAAAGAAGTTGCACAGAACTTCTCCAAAATCCCCTCCCAAATTGATATGGAACCTTCAAAAAGCACACAGAGCAACTGCAAAAAGAAATGGCTGAGGATTTACTAAAAATGTCTGGTATGTAATGACATTTCATTCAAAGTAAATGTAAATTCTTTATTTTTATGTAGTTGTGTGGGACAGCCATATGTTCAGTACATGCCTATGATTTCAGAGTTCATCAAAACCAACAACTCCTTCATGTGTGCCACTGATAAAGAACCTGTCCCAAAGACTGACTGGGTTAGTAACTTTATTTAACATGTTTATAGTCTTTTGACAACAGTGAAAATCATAATTTTGATATTATTTGATATTTGATATTATTTATAACGTGTTACACTTTGTTTTGTTTTAGATTGAATGTTTTGCATACCAACGGTGGTTCCATGTGCTGTGCCTAGGGATGAAGACAAAAGAGTTCAACAGAGTAAAGAACACAAACTGGAAATGCAGTCTTTGTTGTTGAAAATGTTTGCTATACCCCACCCACACTGAAGAGGCTCTGACATGTACATCAACCAGGGATAATGTATGCTATACCCCACCCACACTGAAGAGGCTCTGACATGTACATCAACCAGGGATAATGTCTGCTCTACCCCATCCACACTGAAGAGGCTCTGACATGTACATCAACCAGTTATAATGTATGCTATAATGAAGAGGCTCTGACATGTACATCAACCTATACCCCATCCACACTGAAGAGGCTCTGACATGTACATCAACCAGGGATAATGTCTGCTCTACCCCATCCACACTGAAGAGGCTCTGACATGTACATCAACCAGGGTTAATGTCTGCTCTACCCCATCCACACTGAAGAGGCTCTGAAGGTACATCAACCAGGGTTAATGTATGCTATACCCCATCCACACTGAAGAGGCTCTGATGTACACATGTACATCAACCAGGGATAATGTATGCTATACCCCATCCACACTGAAGAGGCTCTGACATGTACATCAACCAGGGATAATGTCTGCTCTACCCCATCCACACTGAAGAGGCTCTGACATGTACATCAACCAGGGATAATGTATGCTATACCCCATCCACACTGAAGAGGCTCTGACATGTACATCAACCAGGGATAATGTATGCTATACCCCATCCACACTGAAGAGGCCCTGAAAGGTACATCAACCAGGGTTAATGTCTGCTATACCCCATCCACACTGAAGAGGCCCTGGATGGTACATCAACCAGGGTTAATGTATGCTATACCCCATCCACACTGAAGAGGCCCTGGATGGTACATCAACCTGGGATAATGTCTGCTATACCCCATCCACACTGAAGAGGCCCTGAAAGGTACATCAACCAGGGTTAATGTATGCTATACCCCATCCACACTGAAGAGGCCCTGAAAGGTACATCAACCAGGGATAATGTATGCTATACCCCATCCACACTGAAGAGGCCCTGACAGGTACATCAACCAGGGATAATGTATGCTATACCCCATCCACACTGAAGAGGCCCTGAAAGGTACATCAACCAGGGATAATGTATGCTATACCCCATCCACACTGAAGAGGCCCTGAAAGGTACATCAACCAGGGTTAATGTATGCTATACCCCATCCACACTGAAGAGGCCCTGAAAGGTACATCAACCAGGGATAATGTATGCTATACCCCATCCACACTGAAGAGGCCCTGAAAGGTACATCAACCAGGGTTAATGTATGCTATACCCCATCCACACTGAAGAGGCCCTGAAAGGTACATCAACCAGGGATAATGTATGCTATACCCCATCCACACTGAAGAGGCCCTGAAAGGTACATCAACCAGGGTTAATGTATGCTATACCCCATCCACACTGAAGAGGCCATGAAAGGTACATCAACCAGGGATAATGTATGCTATACCCCATCCACACTGAAGAGGCCCTGAAAGGTACATCAACCAGGGTTAATGTATGCTATACCCCATCCACACTGAAGAGGCTCTGACATGTACATCAACCAGGGATAATGTATGCTATACCCCATCCACACTGAAGAGGCCCTGAAAGGTACATCAACCAGGGATAATGTATGCTATACCCCATCCACACTGAAGAGGCCCTGAAAGGTACATCAACCAGGGATAATGTATGCTATACCCCATCCACACTGAAGAGGCTCTGACATGTACATCAACCAGGGATAATGTATGCTATACCCCATCCACACTGAAGAGGCCCTGAAAGGTACATCAACCAGGGATAATGGATGCTATACCCCATCCACACTGAAGAGGCCCTGAAAGGTACGTCAACCAGGGATAATGTATGCTGTACCCCATCCACACTGAAGAGGCTCTGACATGTACATCAACCAGGGATAATGTATGCTATACCCCATCCACACTGAAGAGGCCCTGAAAGGTACATCAACCAGGGATAATGTATGCTATACCCCATCCACACTGAAGAGGCCCTGAAATGTACATCAACCAGGGTTAATGTATGCTATACCCCATCCACACTGAAGAGGCTCTGAAATGTACAGTGCCTTGCGAAAGTATTCGGCCCCCTTGAACTTTGCGACCTTTTGCCACATTTCAGGTTTCAAAAATAAAGATATAAAACTGTATTTTTTTGTGAAGAATCAACAACAAGTGGGACACAATCATGAAGTGGAACGACATTTATTGGATATTTCAAACTTTTTTAACAAATCAAAAACTGAAAAATTGGGCGTGCAAAATTATTCAGCCCCTTTACTTTCAGTGCAGCAAACTCTCTCCAGAAGTTCAGTGAGGATCTCTGAATTTTACACGCCAAAAAAAAGTTGAAAAATCCATGTAAAACCATGTGAGATGAAAATGGACAAACTAAAGGGTCCGCAATGTGTGTCTATGCCTTCGGGTTAGCTACATCCAGTTTTGAAAGTGTTTGGAGTAATGGTTAAAGAGCTATTGAAATGTAAAATTTCATTTGTCACTATGTTGACGGTCCCTAACTGCTGTTGGTAAGGAAAACCTGAAACTGTCTTTTTTTTTTTTTGTAATAATGTGTTAATGGAAGATTCAGTACATACATTGTATTTCAAGAATATAGACCAGCTATGACCTTCATAAGGCAATCAAACAGGCAAAACAACAGTACAGGGGACAAAGTGGAGGTGCATTTCAACGGCCCAGACAGGACACGTATGTGGCAGGGACTCCACACAATCACAGATTATAAAGTGAAAGCCAGCCATGTAGCGGACTCCCTCGCCTGGCTCCTGGACAAGCTAAACACCTTCTTCACCCACTTCAAGGAAAACAACATTGCGTGTGGTCTCGTTCTCCATGGCTGTCGTGAGTGAATCATTTATGCTCTCAAGGCTGCAGGCCAGACGAGATCCCAAGGCGCATCCTCAGAGCATGTGCAGTCCAGCTGGCTGGAGTGTTCATGGACAATCTCTCTATATCCAACTGTTGTCCCCACTTCTTTCAAGATGTTCACCATTGTTTCTATACCCAAGAAAGCTAAGGTAACTGAACTAAGTGCTTTGAGGTGCTAGTTAAGGATCATATCACCTCCACCTTACCCAAGCTCATCATTAAGCTCAGGGCCCTGGGTCTGAACCCAACCCTGTACAACTGGGTCCTGGATTTCCTGACTGGCCGCCCCCAGGTGGTAAAGGTAGGTAACAACACCCCGCCACGCTGATCCTCAACAAAAGCCCCACGGGTGCGTGCTCAGCCTCCTCCTGTACTCCCTGTTCACCCATGGCTACTTGGCCACACTCATGTCCAACTCAATCATCAAGTTTGCTGATGCACAACAGTGGTTGGCCTGATTACCAACGACGACGAGACGGTCTACAGGGAGGAGGTGAGAACCCTGGCGGAGTGGTGCCAGGAAAATAACCTCTCCCTCAACATGAACTAAATGAAGGAGATGATCGTAGGTTACAGGAGACAGCAGAGAGAGCCCGCCCCCATCCACATCGACGGGGCCACAGTGGATAGGGTCAAAATCTTCAAGTTGCTCAGCGTGCACATCACTGAGGACCTACGACGGTCCCTCCACACCGATAGCATGGTGAAGAAGGAGCAGGAGCGTCTCTTCAACCTCAGCAGGCTGAGTAAATTTGGCGTGGCACTTAAAGACCCTCACAAACTTCTACATATGCTCCATTGAGAGTATTCTGTCGGGCTGTTGTGTTATTATAATTGCTTTATTTAACCTTTTTCTAAATAGGCAAGTCAGTTAAGAACAAATTCTTATTTACAATGACGGCCTATCCCGGCCAAACCCTCCCCTAACCTGGATGAGGTTGGGCCAATTGTGCGCCACCCTATGGGACTCCCGATCACGCCCGATTGTGATACAGCCCGGGATCGAACCAGGGTCTGTAGTGACGCCTCTAGCACTGAGATGCCACTGTGCCATTCGGGAGCCAAAATCACCACCTGGTACGGCAACTGGATTGCCCACAACCACAGGGCTCTCCAGAGGGTGATGCGGTCAGCCCAATGCATCACTTGGGGGCACACTGTCTGCCCTCCAGGACATCTACAGCACCCGGTGTCACAGAAAGGCCAAGAACATCATCAAAGACCTCAGCCACCCGGGCCACAGCCTCTTCACCCCTCTACCATCTAGAAGGCGGAGACAGTACAGGTGCATCAAAGCTGGGACCGAGAAACTGATAAGCAGCTTCTATCTCCAGGCCATGAGACTTTTAAACAGTCGCTACTAGCCAACCTCTCCCCAGTACCCTGCCCTGAACGTTAGTCACTGTTACTTGCCGGCTACCACCCGGTAGTCACTGAACAGTGGTCCCTTTAATAATGTTTACATACTGTTTTGCCCACTTTACATGTATATACTGTATTCTAGTCAAGGCTCATCCTATATAACTACTGCTGTACACACCTTTTCTATTCATACACTGTCCATCCTGTCTATATTTACCATTATATATGCCAAGGGCATGCCTCCCTTGGCACGCTCTCCGTGAGTGTTACTACACATTCTTATTGTCTGTTTGAGTATGTGAATGAAACCTAGTGATATCCGTCCGTGAGATCTGATATCTGTTGAAGCGTTCCTGGACCTGAAGATAAAGTATGGAAATAATTTAGGCCATTTGTGCCTGTCTTCTGACACCGAAAATGAAAATAAATAGTTTTTGCATCCTGATATTGTTGTCTGATTCCCATGCTCCACTCCTTGATGTAAATAACCTGTTCTGTGCAGCTTTAGAAATAGTATTTGATGTGTATTTTCCCCCACGTTACACACCCTCGGCCATGTCTCACTTTAACACTTCACATCAAATGTTATTTCTCACATGCTTCAGAAACAATAGGTGTAGACTAACAGTGAAATGCTTACTTGCGGGCCCTTCCCAACAATGCAGAGAGATAATAGAAAACTAATAATGAGAAATGAATACACAGCGAGTAATGATAACATGGCTATATACACAGGGTACCACTACCGAGTCGATGTGCAGGGGTAAGAGGTGATTGAGGTAGATATGCACATATAGGCAGGGATAAAGTGACTAGGCAACCAGATTAAACAGTAGCTGCAGTGTCAAACGAGTCAATGAAGAGTCCGGGTAGCTATTTAACTATTAGCAGTCTTCTGGCTTGGGGGTACAAGCTGCTCAGGGTCCTGTTGGTTCCAGACTTGGTGCATCGATACCGCTTGCCGTGCGGTAGCAGAGAGAACAGTCTATGACTTGGGTGGCTGGGGTCTTTGTTCATTTTCAGGGCCTTCCTCTGACACCACCTGGTATAGAGGTCCTGGATGGCAGGGAGCCTGGCCCCGGTAGTTTACTGGGCCGGACTCATTACCGTTTGTAGCGCCTTAGATGCTGAGCAGTTGCCATACCAAGCGGTGATGCAGCTAATCCAGATGCTCTCCACTGTGCAACTATAGACATTTTGGAGGATCTGAGGGTCGATGTCAAATCCTTTCAGCCTCCTGAGTGGGAAGAGGCATTGTCGTGCCTTCTTCACGACTGTGTTGGTGTGTGTGGACCATGATAATTCCTAAGTGATGTGGACAACGAGGATCTTGAAGCTCTTGACCCTGGCCGTCTTGTTTCCTGGGGCCTTAGTCTTGCTAATTTTGATGAGGTTGGTGTCCTGGCACCATACAGCCTGGTGTCCTGGCACCATACAGCCTTGGTGTCCTGGCACCACACAGCCGTGGTGTCCTGGCACCCACCGTGGTGTCCTGGCACCACACAGCCGTGGTGTCCTGGCACCACACAGCCTTGGTGTCCTGGCACCTTTAGTCTTGGCACCTACAGCCTTGGTTCCTGGCACCATGATCCTGGTTGGTGTCCTGGCACCACCAGCCTTGGTGTCCTACAGCCTTGGTCTCCTGGCACCATACAGCCTTGGTGTCCTGGCACCATACAGCCTTGGTGTCCTGGCACCACCAGCCTTGGTGTCCTACAGCCTTGGTGTCCTGGCACCATACAGCCTTGGTGTCCTGGCACCACACAGCCTTGGTGTCCTGGCACCATACAGCCTTGGTGTCCTGGCACCATACAGCCTTACAGCCTTGGTGTCCTGGCACCATACAGTGTCCTGGCACCATACAGCCTTGGTGTCCTGGCACCATACAGCCTCCTGGCACCATACAGTCTCTCCTGGCACCATACAGCCTTGGTGTCCTGGCACCACACAGCTGGCACCATACAGCCTTGTCTCCTGGCACCTTGGTGTCCTGGCACCACACAGCCTTGGTGTCCTGGCACCACACAGCCTTGGTGTCCTGGCACCATACAGCCTTGGTGTCCTGGCTTGGTGTCCTGGCACCCAGCCTTGGTGTCCTGGCACCACACAGCCTTGGTGTCCTGGCACCAGCCTTGGTCTCCTACAGCCTTGGTGTCCTTGGTGTCCTGGCACCATACAGCCTTGGTGTCCTCCTCTCCTGGCACCACACAGCCTTGGTGTCCTGGCACCTTGGTGTCCTGGCACCACAGCCTTGGTGTCCTGGCACCACACACCATACAGCCTTACAGCCTTGGTGTCCTGGCACCATACAGCCTTGGTGTCCTGGCACCATACAGCCTTGGTGTCCTGGCACCATACAGCCTTGGTGTCCTGGCACCACACAGCCTTGGTGTCCTGGCACCATACAGCCTTGGTGTCCTGGCACCATACAGCCTTGGTGTCCTGGCACCATACAGCCTTGGTGTGCCCACTTGCATAAATATTTAAATACACTCACACAGTCAGGAATCGTGAATTTGCCCAAAGTGTGGAAATGCTGGATACAAGGATAAAGCAGACTAATTCTATACTTTAAAAGGTTTAATAGACAAACAGGTGCAACTGGAGACAGTCCTCAGAGGCTTGCATCAATCTACTCCAGAGTGAAGGACAAACGTCTCGTTATATGCTCATTCCTTATCTGTTCGTTCCCTCAGTTCCAGGCCCATACCATAACAACAGTCAGAGCTGGGTCAGAGTGAACCATAGATTATTCGATCATTTGGACGGGCCTTTAGCTGAGTTACAGCCACCAGCCTCAGGAGAAGGTCTCTCAGGGTGCTAAGTCTTGAGTTATGGTGACATTTAACCTCAGAGGGGGTCATCCAGAGGCCACTAATAGATTTAATGGGCAACTACAATGTTGATCCTGACCACACCCACACACACACAACTATGTGTTACTATACTTGTGAGGATTTTTGGGGACCAGCAATTGATTCCCGTTTAAAAAAAAACTATTTTCCCTAACCTTAACCCTAATCCTAATGATAACTCCGGACCCTAAACCTAACCCTAATTTGAAAGCTAATTCTAACGCTAACCCTACCCTAAGTCAGAAATAGCCTTTTTAAGGCCGACAAAATTTATGTTGGTTTACTCTTCTTGTAAGGACTTCTGTTACTCACAAGTATAGTAAAACATACACACACTCAACACCCACGGCTCTGTCTTCTCAGATGAGTAGGGCAAGGCGCTGGTGGATACGGTGATGACTGCAGTCAGAGGCGGAAAGTCGAATGGAATAGAACTGAACCGAAACAAACTGAATGTTACATTAAGTCAGTTTGCTCTCTTCCTGTCTGTCTCCACTGTCAGCCGGAGCTCATCCAGACCCTGATCCCACTGAGCATTCCCAATGCCAACACCAGGAGGCTTAACGTGCAGAGAGCCACTCGGGAGTACGAGGCTGAGTACAGTATGTGCAAGTGTAAAGAGCTCTACGCAAACGGAGCCGAAGAAGATCAGTTTGTGTCGCGTTCCAGAAATTCAGCCGCACAAATGTACAGACCTCCTTTGGCTCTGTTTGCGTAGACCCCTTAAACCCTGACACAACAGGGGCACTCTGGCCCTGCTGGATGGGAAGTGCACAAATGCAAGCCAGCCACAGTTGTACAACTGAATGCATTCAACTGAAATGTGTCTTCGGCAATTAACCCCTCTGAATCAGAGAGGTGTGGGGGGCTACCGTAATCAACATCCACAGTACACAAGGAACAGTGGGTTAACTGCCTTGCTCAGGGGCAGAACAACATTTTTTTTTTTTACCTTGTCAGCTCGAGATTCAATCCAGCAACCTTCCGGTTATTGGCCCACTGCTCTAACCACTAGGCTACCTGCAGCCCCATTAACACTCCTACGCACACATGCACTTTAAAAACATTGTTTTCTTCTTCAGATAAGGATACTAAAACCCCAGTGGAGTGTTCCTCGGGAGGTGATCTGGTCGTGTTGGGTAGCAGTGAAGGAAAACGTACTAGGATCTGCAGCTGCAACACACAGGGCTTCAACT
The DNA here is from genome assembly GCF_018296145.1 of Oncorhynchus tshawytscha. Taxonomy (NCBI): domain Eukaryota; kingdom Metazoa; phylum Chordata; class Actinopteri; order Salmoniformes; family Salmonidae; genus Oncorhynchus; species Oncorhynchus tshawytscha. The sequence goes on along the minus strand of NC_056442.1, from coordinate 4,749,739 downwards.
GGCGCCACCTGCAGGGGAAACACAGTCAGTGAAGACTACTGCTGAACACACGTTTTGATGACACAGCACAACAAACTGACAAGCGTATTTATGTCGACAAAGTCAGAAAGGAGTTCAAATACATATTTGACACACTTGTTGGCACGCATGCACATGCACTCACGCCACACGCGCACACAAAAATGCCTATTTTAATTTTGTGATGCCTATTTAAAATTATATCGACTCCCATAAAATAGGCCAAGTTGTGTTCTACAAAGAAACATTTTTCCAATAAAGTTGGACCTCTTAAGTGCATCAAAACATGATCCAATGACATTACGCACGATACATTCCTCGTAGTCTCAACAACGTGTTCTCTGGTGGACTGTGAACTGGAGTAGCCCAGTTTGACTGATCATCTAACAAGAAAAATGAGGCCGTCTTGTGGCTAACAGTGGTTAATATAATTCATACGGTCCTTCGAGACCTTAGGTACAGTATGTTACTGATCATAATGAATATCTTTCAGAACCTCATAATCTTGGGAATTTAGGAAAACGGAGACGGAGACAGCCATATAACATCTTTGAAAGGCTAATGTGTTTTATCCCATTCAAATTAATAAACCAAAACCTATCATTATGGTTTGGCACTCATAATATTATGATCCTAACTTCAGGAAACAAAACTGTATATAGAACCATAATAGTCTCATATTTAAATATATATAAGCAGTTGAATACATTGTTATAGTCTCCATAAAAAGTTATGCTCTTTTTTTCTACTAAGGAAGTGTAACTAACGGCACTGAAGGGCCGTACACAGTACATTTAGAGAGAAAAAATATGCCATTAAATCTTCTCAGCCCCTTGATATCACAAACAGAAAAATATAACTAACATTTCAAACTAATTTTCCAAAACCGAGGAATCTTTCATCCTACTTTCCAAATATGCATGAAACCATTAAAAGTAATCCGAAACAGCCTCGTTCCCTTATCTAAAACACAGTGCTGTACTGCTGTGTGTCTTTCCACTTTGGCCAACTTCAAATAGTGTTGGGTAAAGTATGTATCAATGGTGTAATAACTCATCTTTAAAAACATGGCCACATTCCAAGCAGCTACGCCAGTGGAAATGAGAAACAGATGGAGCTGAAGCTTCAGAGAGAGATAGCGAGAGAGAGAGAGAGCACGAGAGAGAAAGGGGTGGGGTGGCAGGGGAACGAGAATTGAGATCTGGACAGGACATGGAGACTGATGAATGAAGGTGCTTGAGATTCCAAGATGGTTTATCTTAACATGGACAGGGGGTAAAGAAGATAGAATAGAGCGATATCAAGACCTCATAAATGACAGTTGCAGTATGTAGTAATCTTTGGCTAACATTAAGTATGCATACAAAGAGAGCTACGAACATATTTGGGCATTACCTCTCACATAGGCATGTTTATCGTTTGGCACAAGTCTGAACTGGTAACAGCAGTGCTCCTAGATTGAGCAAACTAGAACCAGACAGGCCAGGTCAAAAATATTTTCCTGATCCTGATCCTCTCTGGTCCTCTCCCGCTGGTCTCTGTGTCCTGCTGGATATAACCTGAATAACGATTTATCTGGGGTTTCTCCACCAAAAGGATTGAAAGTGACAGTGGATGTTGAGGTGGCAGAACGATAGCATCTCGCCATTGTTTTTACCCTCTGGTCATGACAGTACTGATACACAGACTTATGCTGCGTATGGCCTACACACACACACACACACACATGGTACACACACACACACGAACAGACACGTTCCTTTCACAACCACAGGGTAATAACCCTGTTACTACATAGCACTTCACTGTCAAGGCCATTTTGCCTTTGTTAAAGCCTCTGCTAACAACCACAAATGTCCTGCCCCATTTTGTGACTTTGTGTATATGCTTCCATCAGAGAGCTGTGAACAAAGCTATTAGCACTGGGCTAATGTTCCTCGATCCTGCTCTCACAATGGGTAGAAGGGACTTGAGATGAACTGTGATATTTGCCTAGCTCAGCTGGCTTGGATTTGCCTGTTTGCTCTCGGATTTAAATTGAGTCATTTACCGTCAACACTGCAGGCATGACTGGAGATCCTTGCGCCTGAGCCAAGCTTGTTAAACAAACAGTGGTGGAGTGGTGGAGAGCGGAGAGAAGGGGAGGATAGAGAAAGAAGGGAGAGAGAGCGAGAGAGACAGAGAGAGAGAGAGACAGAGAGAGAGACAGAGAGAGAGAGACAGAGACAGAGAGAGAGAAAGAGAGAGAGAGAGAGAGAGAGAGAGAGAGAGAGAGAGAGAGAGAGAGAGAGAGAGAGAGAGAGAGAAAGTGAGAATGTGGGGGTGTCGAAGTGTCATTCTGCTTACAAAAGCAATGTGAGTGCTGGCTGCCACAGTTGCACAGTAATATCTCAAATGAACTGCAGTCCAGCAGCATACCTTAAAAGTGTGTGTTTATAACACATTTAAAACACTGGCATGAGATTTTGTAGGCGAGCTTTGCAATGTGATCACTTCTCCATTGCTGTAATGGTTAGGTATGCATGAGACAGAATATGAGGGTGATAAGACTGAGTTGCTTATCTTGTTTCAATAGACTCTCTCTCTCTCTCCTTAAAAGCCACATACACTTTTGGCATCAGTCAACCCTGTTCTCTCTCTCTCTCTCTCTTCACTCAAACTCTATTGTTCTTTCCTCTTGTAATTCCATGCCATCTATCTCTCATATCCAGTGGCTCTCCCTTCCTCTCTCTCTCTCTCTCTCCATCGCTTCCCCTCTCAAGGGTCTGACCTACAGTTTGTTTTTCAAAAATAACACCATCGATCCTCCCTCCCTTTATCGCAAAAAAAGAAAGACACAGAGCATAGAGGAGGGAGAGAGAGGGAGGAATGTGTGATGGATGAATACCTAGTCGACAGCAGCTGGGGGGGGTGGCCCGTGGCCCTCAGGATGTCAGGATAATAGAGTAAAGCTTTGAGCCCCCATTCAGCTTAGAGAGACCCTATTCACTGCCGACAGCACCCCAGCCTTGAGCCATTATCTTAGGTTAAAATGTTTTGTTCTCGCCGCTCTCTACAACAAAATGGTTAGCAGAAAATAATGAACCTCTCGCCATCGATAGACTCTCCCAGTTCTCTGTTTACTCATGTTTTTTTATATCGGTTAATCGTTGAGCACGCAAAAGGGGAAAACGAATTTGAAACATTATTTGAAGGAAGAGTATAGTTTTGGGAGTTGTTTTTCTATTCTGTTTTTATGCTAAAACATGTTGGTTGTGTTATAATTGGCAATCTGAAAGTTTGAGGTTGGTTTAGTGATGACATGAGTTTGAAGGGAAGGAGAAGTTAAAAACCTTCACTGCAAAACTTTCTTGATTCAATAACGACACACAAAAACATGTATAGCAACAGCAATGTGAAAACAGGTCAAACGACATGACATCTGTATCTCAACGATTTACTTCAAAATGAAATGGACAATAGTTATTTCACAAGAATGACCATGCACTCAAATCCTATTTAGGTGCCCTATGTATCTGCTTGAGGGAAATGATGTGGTTTCTTATAGGCTGTGTAAAATCATGTTCCACGTTAGAATAGATTATTTTCATGTTTGTACATTTATTTAACTAGGCAAGTCAGTTAAGAACAAATTCTTATTTTCAAAGACGGCTTAGGAACAGTGGGTTAACTGCCTTGTTCAGGGGAAGAACGAGATATTTCTACCTCAGCACAGGGATTCGATCTTGCAACCTTTCGGTTACTAGTCCAACGCTCTAACCACTAGGCTACCTGCTGCCCATATAGGGAAGTGTCTGATTGTTTCCCAGCTCATTGATCAAACAGCTATAGAACTAAGGCATGAATTCGAAGTTTGCTTTAAAAATGACCCATTGTTGTCTCCTTGGACCTAAACACACAGACCCCCATACTATCAAACCTTCTCCTCTTAGAGAGGTAAAGGGGGGTATATTTCTTTAAGACAAACCCCTGAATGGTGTGAAAGGGGCTCCACTCCCTGGTCCTCTCCTCTAAACGGCTGGACACAGTTGGAGTCTCCCCCCCCCCTGGGGTCAGTGAAGCCATTGATGTTTTAGAGCGCCGCCATGGCAGATTACTGCGCACAGCTGTCCCAGCACCGTGGAAATGAAGTTATGCCCTGTGTCAGCAATGTTTTGTGTTCCTTCCTTCCTCCTCCTCTTACCCCCAGCCCAAACTCAAAACCTACGCTTCACTCCCCACCCCCTTGGTCCTTTCAAAACTATTGCGTACCTCTATTCGTCTTCTCTGGCCCAGTACGCAGGAGGGAGAGGCAGGAATGAGGAATCAATCAGGGCGCCCCGCTGAGCGCCAACATCCAGAGTTCCAGAGATCCCTGGGTTAGGAGAAGTTACCTGATTGGCCGGGGTGAATATCCCCCTTCTTTATTCGTGTCCAAAATGGCACCCTATTCCCTATCTAGTGCACTACTTTTGACCAGAGCCCTCTCCTATTCCCTATGTAGTGAAAGTAGTGCAGTACATAGGCAATAGGGCGCCATTTGGGACATAGCCTGTGTGTCAGCATCATCATTCAGAGGTCTGAACTCAACAACATTCAACCTCCGCCCCCCCCCTACAGACCCCAGTCCGTCACTCCTCAAACTCCATACCCTTCCCCCATACACTTAACCATAAATCAGCCCATCCCCCACTGTAACCCCCCCCTTCACCTCTCCTAAAGCTCAGGGTGAACCAGGCAGCGCCCCCCTAACCCCCTAGCCTCCACAGACCTCAGTTGGCCGCTGCGGTGGGTTTTACGTACTCAGTTTGTCTGTGGGTGAGTTTGTTTATTCTCTGGTCAGTCCTGAGAGGTTTAAGTAGTCAAGACTACTGGCAGACAACCCGTCCACAAGACGTGGTGTGGTTAAATACAGTCATGACAAGCAAATATGTGTCAATGAAAGAGGAAAAGCAGTGGTAGAAAAAGTACTCAATTGTTATACTTGAGTAAAAGTAAAGATACCTTAACAGAAAATGTCTCAAGTAAAAGTGAAAGACCCTGTAAAATACTACTTGATTCAAAGTCTAAAAGTATTTGGTTTACATATACTTAAGTATCAAAAGTAAATGTAATTGCTAAAATATACTTAAGTATCAAAAGTAAAAGTATAAATAATTTAAAATTCATTATATTAAGCAAACAAGATTCTTTTTCTTCTTTTTATTTACAGATAGCCAGAGACATAATTTACAAATGAAGCATTTGTATTTCGTGAATCCATCAGATCAGAGGCAATAGGGATGACCAGGGATGTTCTCTTGGTGTGTGAATTGGACCATTTTACTGTCCTTTTGGGTGTTTGGGAAAATGTATGGAGCAAAAAATATATATATTTTTATTTAGGACTGTAGTGAAGTAAAAGTAATCAAAAATATAAATAGTAAAGTACAGATACCAAAAAAAAAAAACACAGACTTAAGTAGTACTTTAAAGTATTTTTACACCACTGAGCAAAAGTTACCCCTAAGATCTTGCATTTAAACAAATATAATATAGCATGTTTGTACAGTATATTTAGAAGACCTTACACACTTGCTTTATACTTTTAAGTTCAATTTCAAATCAGCATGGTTTCTAAGATAGGCTGACTGTTTATACATGACTGGGAAATTAACCTTCTCTTTGAGAGAAACTTAAATCTTACCTTTCCCACTCTTTTCTTTTTTTCTCTCTCCATCTCACTTCACATGAGGCACAAGGAAGTCTAACTGGATTAGAGACCGTTTCCCTTTTTTCAAAGGCCGGTGAACTCAGAAAGGACTTGACGTGACAGAATCAATGTGGCAGCTTGGAATTTTGAAAACTTTTTGGAAGAGTTTCACAGAGGCTTAAAAGAGAAAGAGTAATTTAATTACTGACCATTGTGGGCAGTTCATTGAGTAGCCTACACATGCTACGAAAACAACATGGAAAATAGTTCAGGGGCCGCAAATGTTATTCTCATATCACAACTTTATAAAACATATAATATGCTCCTTTTCACACACAATCTACCTTATTTATCTGATACTTATTTCCTGACTCCAGTTTACATAGATTAAATGTACCGTTTGTATATGTACAGTATGTTTGCCTCACCTACAAATGCTATGTCAACTGAGAGAAAGTTCTAGAAGACTTCACAGGGGAAATGTGGCCAGTATGCTCAGGGGTATGTTAGTCATGATTGTTCCAAGAAGCATCTCAACCATAAGTCATCTCATCGCCTTAAATTGCATCTAGATTGGAATGTCCACTAATGTAAGACTATTAGTCTGCTTCTGCGTGTGTGTATGAAACATCCGAGTGTATGTGTGTGTGTGTGTGTGTATATGCGTACATGCCCTTGTGTGAGCGCTTGTGTGTGTTTGTCTGTGTGTGTAGCAGGGTTACTAGGAGTAGGGGGTTGCAAAAACAGCACTTTGAGTTATGATGAGGCTACTTTAATGAGGTACTGTGTCCCGCAGCGCCGTCCCCCGTCCGGCTCTAGCCTCTCCTCTGTTTCAGCATGATGGGGGAAAAAAACAACTCGCTTATTTTCCTCCGGTGCCAAAAGTTAATTGAAAACATTTCAGGGGAAAGTATGGTTTTGGGGGCCCCATATGACTCTCATTCCTTCATTATCCCCAGCAATAATAAAGAGGCATTACAATTATTAATGGTTGGAACCCAGGCTTGCTCTCTTAAAGCGGCAGTACCCTCTTTTGTGACGGCTAACAAAGGCCCAGAAATGCATTCGCCACATCACCGTGACAGAGCTGCAGGGTTTCCACAGTGTTCGTATTTTTCTTTTCTATATTCAGTGGGAAGGAAACCGATAGCAATTGAAGCACAACACATCATTGGTTCTATTTAGGACTGCAGTATATTTGAATGTGCACTCCAGTAACAATCAAAATGCTAAGTGAATCAAAGTGTTGAGTGGTGATACAGATCAGCTAATTGTTTTTACGTTAGCATCAGTGGCAAATGACTTTGAACCTCGGTATCTGCTATGCAGCTTAAAAATGTGGTAGCCGTAAAAAGGCTATCATATCACGTAATTGTAGTTCAGATCATAAGCTATTACCTCAAGTGTACACTTCCTAAGACTGCATTTATAAAGCAGCAATAATAAAACATGTGCCATGTGCTGTACAACTGTTCACAGACCAGTATCAAATAGTTTGTTCACCTGATTATATAGCATATTTAATCATTGATTCATGTATGCTGTACCTAATACATGTCTGATCATAAAGACGTTTTACTCATGTACATCATAAACATCAGGCCTTATAAAATGTATTATGTTTAATAGCTGACAAATAATAGCTATTAACCTGTAGAAAAAAAACTGTTTTTTAAGCACACCTTCAAATAAAGCCAAGTGAGCGTCACCTAACGTTGAGCATGGAGGCATCACATAGAGAAAGAGATACAACGTTGACAGAGGTTTCTCAAGTCCTTCCAAGAAGCCTCTATCTGCAGTAGCAGTCTCTGTCCCCCCGAGGAGATGCTGTCAGAGAGAAAGCGAGTGAATGAAGTGCCGGCACATTGTGCCGCTCCACCATTGTGTGTTTTACATTTCCATGACAGTAGAGCCACTCGACTTCTCCTCCATTCACTGGGCCGGAGGGCCCTTGTCCTCCTCTCGAGAGAAACAACATGGCTGCCATCATTGCTCTCAAGTCCCTCTTGTGACAAGAGTTGAAGGAGGGGATGATGTCCCCTCTCTCTTTTTCTGTCTCTCAGTGTTGCCAAACCAAAAGAGAAAACAATTGTGATACACAAATTAAATGGTTTCTTTAGTGGTGGTGGGTGAGGCTACAAGCTTCTCCAAGTAGACCTGGGTCTATAACCAGCCATTTAACTTCTGTTCAGGATGATAAATAATAATAGTAAAGTGGAAGCGAAAGTGTTTAAAATTTAAAAAAACAAACACTTCTACTTTGTTAGACATACATAGCAACGGCCGGTAGCTAACACACACCACACACAGCAACAGCAGTCCAATCAGAGTGCATTTGTAATGGCTACTTAAGTCTCCATTCATCCGGACACAGCTTTCCTTTCGCCCCCCTCCTCTCGGTGTGAAGACTTCTAACAAACACACGGGGTGAGGATAAATAAACTGTCCCTTCTTGGCTCCATTTGAGCAGCAATCCCCAGGAGATGGGGCTCTTTATTCCTTATGTTAAAACAGTCTTCCAGCATTAAACAGTTTATGCCTTCAGCAAACATTGATGTTTACAAGGTCAAGTGCATATCGATCCGACTAAGAGATTTTTTTTTAACTTGACGCTTCATTTGCTCTGGGATTTAGGCGGCATTCAGTAGCTCAGATCAACTGATTGTTCGTAACGAGGGAATCTTGTGATAGTAGAAAGGATTGGTACAGCTGTCCAAAGACTTGAGAGACACGGTACTGAAATAGCCTGCTGCCCAGTGCCCATATGGTCACTTAAGACAGAGTGAAGAGTGAAACAATCAAGATTCATATGGCACTTTAAATGGTCAATCCCCTGTTGAAACAATAACAATGCCTAGTCCCCATCACTGTGCCTGTAAAAAGCTGAAGGAATGGGGCTGGAGAAATGGACCCACTCTCATATTCACAGACAGAGCTATGAGACGGAGGGATCGTCCATGATATCAAATGTATAGTTTTAACCATGTTTTGAGGCTGTACGGTGCTTCTTTACATTTACTTTGTTCACAAACATTGGAGTAAAACAAGCTTGTATTTTGGGTGTTGACAGTGGAACTAAGCTTATGAGGCATTTATAAGCTACATTCGTCAAGAATCAAAATGGGTGCATCATTTACAAGTCCAAAAAGGGATGAGGTTAAAACTATTATTTTTGATATCATGGATGGCCAGTCCTTGCGTCCATAGCTCCGTCTATGAATTTGAGAGTCTTTACATTTCTCCAGCCCCGTCCCTCAGCTTTTTACCAAAACAGGTGAGGAGTATGCATTGTTATTGTCTCCACTGCTGATTGCCGCTTTAGAGCAAGACTTAGATTGTTATATTTCCCTATAGTAGTGAAATAACCTGCTGCCCAGTGCCCATACGGCCACATAACACGGAACCCAAACCGGCTGCGCGCGTGCGCTATCGTGCATACATTTATTTTGTCCCCCCCTACACCAAACGCGATCACAACATGCAGGTTAAAATATCAAAACAAACTCTGAACCAATGACATTAATTTGGGGACAGGTCGAAAAGCATTAAACATGTATGGCAATTTAGCTAGTTAGCTTGCACTTGATAGCTAATTTGTCCTATTTAGCTAGCTTGCTGATGCTAGCTCATTTGTCCTGGGATATAAACATTGAGTTGTTATTTTACCTGAAATGCACAAGGTCTTCTACTCCGACAATTAATCCACACATAAAACAGCCAACCGAATCGTTTCTAGTCATCTCTCCTCCTTCCAGGCCTTTTCATATTTGAACTTATATGGTGATTGGCATCTACACTTTTACTACGAGAACCGGCAAAACATTTTGTCTTTCAATCACCCACGTGGGTATAACCAATGAGGAAATGGCACGTGGGTACCTGCTTCTATAAACCAACGAGGAGATGGGAGAGGCAGGACTTTCAGCGTGATCTGCGTCAGAAATAGGAATGACTTCTATTTTAGCCCTTGGCAACACAGACGTTCGTTGACGCGCGAGAGCAGGGTGCAATAATGGACATGGATTTCTAAATTTATTTTGCAACGCTCGAACGTGTCCGGCCTGGTCAGCATGTAAGGAAGAGAGAAGAGTGAAACAATCAAGAGTCATATGGCACTTTAAGCAAGAAGACTTATATTTTCACCTCTGTGGACACAAAAGAATATACAATAGTCACCGTGAAGCACTTCACGTCATTTCTATACAGTGCAAATCTCTTCTTAGCAGTAATAAACAAGTATCTCTGGAAACAAAATCAATATCATACAATAAACTGTACAATTTAACTTTACAGATTTTGACATATAAAAATAATCTCCCTTAACTTTTTGAAAACTTGACATTGATACTGAGTTTAAGGAAATGTGTGTGACATGATTAAGGCTAGTAATGTAGGCTAACCAACCAATGAAACTATTGTCAGGTGCTTGCATCAAATGCATTATCCACTGACTAGGATTGAAATGACATCATAATTACACACATGCCTGTGTCTATTGTCTAGCTCATAAGAAAAGAAAAACACTTGATTAGTCTCTCCACATTACAACGAAGTGACTACGAAGAGAACGCTTTAAATCCTGCCGTTTTCATTATTGTCTCGAAACAACGGGAAAGCAGCGTAAACAAGTCACTTGTCTATCCACATTTGACTATTTTGTGATGATAGGCAATAGCTGATGAAATTATTGTATAACATTCTTCAATGGTTGGTTCAAATATTACATAGCCTAGAGGTGCACAGCTGTCTGGAAATGTATCTAATAAACCTTTTGGATTCACCCCCAAAAATGATACATTTGTATCAAGTATTTACCTAAATGACTGACCCATAGCAGATCAGCACAAAGACAGAGTGGGACAGGGACCAGATGGAATGTTGAGAAGAAGCCCCATGAAGATAGATAGCAGAGCAAAGGCCATAAAATCATTCATACACAAAACGTATATGCGAAAGCAGGTGTGCTGGTGTTACAACTTTCAGGAGCTATTATGTCCGTGTCAACATTTCACTGGCCACTCTTTCTCAAACAACTTTCCCAACAGCTGAATCAACTGGGGTAGGCTGCCCTATCAGATAAGATTCATTAGAACCAAAATGGTGGCCACAGAGGCAGTCCATACAACACCCCGACAGGCGGATCTGGATGAAAAACTTTTGTTTTCCACATATATATAATCCTCCATCTCGTCATAATCATCTTCAGAGTCGTCCTCTGAATCAGACAACCCGCTGCCCGCGTATCTGTCCATAGAGTCAAAGCAAAAGTTTTTCATACTAACTTTGACGTACTCGCATATGGTCCTCTCTGTGCCATCACAAACACAAGTATCAAGTTGTTGTGCTTTGGGTATATTGCGCATGTTGGCAATCACCCTCCTGCAGTCGTCCGAACATCGCTCCCCTCCGAAAAGTTTACGGCAGTGAAACAAATAGTCGCGCATCGCCGAACTGCATTGGGAGTCTCTCTCGCATTGCCGCCGGGCTTCGGTGCAGCCCATGTTACTTGTCCGAGGCAGGCACGGCTCTATGGCGCGTTTGGTGCTCCGGCAGACGGGGTCCGAGGCGCAGTCACAGTCCTCCAGAGACGGGCCGGTCTCGGTTAGATTCAGCTGGATAAGGGACGAGATGCAGTGGCTGGGACACTTCTTCCTATCCCCGTTGATAACAGGCGCACAGGCGTAAAGGTATTGGTCATATGCGTAGTGGCACTCAGACTCTCCATGACACTTCATGATGGCTTGCCAACAGATGAGCCGACGACCATGAGTAGGGGACGCGATGCAGAGACAGCCGAACAGGACAAACGCGCAGCATAAATACAAAGTTGATCTCCCAGTCCACTTTATAAACCCGGCAAAACTTGCCATTTCGATGTAGACTGATCCAAATAAGACTTCAACATATGGATTTGTGTAGCGGGTATCTACATTAAATATGTGTCAAAAAGTAGTCCAGCAAATCCATTCCCTCGCATTCAGGCCGCTCCACTGGAGAATGAACGAGGTTCAGCAAATTATTTGCCGTGATACGCCCAAGGTGTGAAAACCGCACATCGCTTGCAATTTGTTAGATTGTCACTTGATACACTCACAATAAAAGTTAAAAGGCACAAATTAACTCTCCACTTATCTTCACAACAGTCGCGGCTTCACGAGAACTCTTCAACGTCTGCGTCCCATTGCTTTGCCGCACTCACAAATGAAGCAGCAAGGAGAGACGTTTTCGTCGTTTTACCTTTCAGAAATACAAACTCCGTTCTGGGTAAAGAGTTATGGTGTACCCGCTCATGAAGCATGTATTCGGTGCCTTCTTCAGCTTTAAAATGATGTAAAGGAATGAGGAATGCGATGTAAACGATACGCCCCATAGAATAGTTACGACTGTGGAGTGTCTTTCGCGTTCCCCCCACTGGTTCCTCCGCATCCCTTGACAAGTGCCCTATTGGTCAAATTCGTTTTTGGGATTTTCTACTTGGTTCAGGGGCAGTGACGTGAGGTTGAAACGTGACCAATGAATGAGCAGGGGAAAAATGCATAAAAAACATTTTAATATATATATATATATATATATATATAAAACTTCTGAACTGCTATAACTCCCTATGAGTGTTTTCTTTATTTCATCTCCCAATTCTAGCTATTGTCAATTATTTCCCAGACATTATTCAAACTTTATATATTACATTAAAATCATAGGAAACTTGAAGATACTGTTTAAGCCAATAGATAATGAAAGAAGAGAATAGAGCTAGTATGCCATCCATCACATTAGGCAAGTAGCCAAACCTATGGTTCAACTACCAGTGAAACAAAATGGTGAATATTGACCTTTAATCACACAGAATAATGACCAGTCCTTCTGAAGGTGGTGAATCAAATCAAATCAAATTTTATTGGTCACATACACATGTTTAGCAGATGTTATTGCGAGAGTAGCGAAGTGCTTCTAGTTCCGACAGTGCAGTAACATCGAACAAGTAATCTAACAATTCCACAACAGCTACCTAATACACACAACTCTAAGTAAAGGGATGAAGTAAGAACATATGAATACATGGATGAGTGAATATGAATATATGGATGAGTGAATATGAATATATGGATGAGTGAATATGAATATATGGATGAGTGAATATGAATATATGGATGAGTGAATATGAATATATGGATGAGTGAATATGAATATATGGATGAGTGAATATGAATATATGGATGAGTGATGACCTGTGTCTTTAGAAGAACGGTGTCTTTAGAAACGCTGTGGTTGTGTTGACTAACTCCCAGTAGAGAGAGGCTGAATGTATCCCAAATGGCACCCTCTTTTCTATGAAGTACACTATTTCAGACCAGAGCACTATGGGCCCTGGTCAGAAATAGTGCACGACATACAGAATAGGGTGCCAATTGGGACACAGCCTCTGAGGACAGCTGCTATAACAGATGCTGCTCCTCTTCACCCCTTCCCTTACACCCTCCACGCAACATAAGTGAGTATTTACACAAGCCTTAAGGGCCTTCCCATGTTACAGCACACGCGTGAATTCCACAAGGCACCACATGGACATGCCAATAAAGACATGACAGCCAGGGAGGACAGGAGGGTGAAGAAAAGAGAAGAGCCAGAGCTGTAAACAGAGCAGTGAAAAAGAGAAGTGTAACCTTCTTTCACTTCACAAAACAAACACCTCAATTATCTTGCGCATATATACTCAGCTGTTCACCTCTTATAGACAGCTCTTCTTTTGATAACATTATGTCCTAGTTGTTGATGGTGCATCAAAAGACTGTACAGGCCAGGGAGGGTGAAAATGATCAACGGGGGCACAGTATCAAAGCACATAAACAAACGTGCGGCCAGTGAGTGACTGAGTGGTCAAACCCAGAGCCACTGTGTCTGAGTAGGAGTGAAATGTGATAATTGAGTGATAGGCTAAATGCATCCATAGGTGTTAGCAAATCACCATAAATCACAGAGGCTGTGTCTGAAATGGCACTATTTGAACAAGGCCCAGAAGAAAAAGAAAGTGTGTGTATGGCCGTCTGTGTTTCCTCTGTCCCCTTCAGCCGTCGCCAACCGCCTCAGTGCCCCTGTGACCTGTAAGACCCCGTCCCTCCGTCCAGACCAGAGGCCAGGCCAGAAGGCCAGCAGTCAGACAGAACCAGACAGAAACCAGAGGGAACCACTCAGTCACTGTGATACCCCTGACCCCCTGACCCCCTGTCAAATCAATCTGCTCTGACCACAAAGATCTGGCAGCTGTCTGAAGACCCCAGGACCCTCTACCCCAATTACTGAGATTAGAGAGTATTCAAGCCGGGCGCAGGCAGAGCAGAATAAGAAATCCCACCCCTGACTCCTCGAGTCTCGCCCCCTCTCTCATACCCCTCAACTCTCATCTTCCTCCTCTCCCTCCCTCTCCCCTCTCTGTCTCTCTCTCCCTCTCCCCTCTATATGTCCCTCTCCCCTCCCTGTCTCTCTTTCCCTTTATCTTCTACAAATTACCCCCATATCACCCTAGCAGCCCCAGCCACACCAGCTGGCATACCAGAGCAACAGGCCTGCAGGAGAGTCATCTTACAGTCACATCAAAGACGAGGTCATCTGAAAAACGTGACATCCTCCAACTGGTTGAATCACTCAAGGGTGTCCACTATCCCCTCCAAGAGGGTGACGTCATGCCATATTAGCCTTGAGTGTCTACTTGTAGATAAATTAAAGCTGATTCATTTGGCCAAATGGGCATACGGTTTAGCCGGGGGAGGGGGGGCAGAAAGCGATTTTACTGCAAGTTAGCATGTTGTCGTTGTTTGTAGGAGTGAGGATGCGAGGTAAGGTTTGGTACACTCCAATGAGATGATTACATTTGTTTTCTATTTTAGAAAATAGTTCCAACGACACACCATAGAACCTTTTCCCCCCCAACCAATCATTCTCTCCTCTAATCGAAAGCTGCATGCCTTAAAACAGAGCAGTCATGTCATACACTACATATACCCAGTTGGTGTGAAAGTGTTGTTTTGGCTGTTGGAGCTCTTGTGTGGCTTACCCCCATCCTGCTGATCAAAGACACAAGACAGAAGGCATGCTGGGGGGACCCCACTGTACGCTGCAGTTTAACATGAGCTGGTCTGTTCAAGCCAAACAGATGGATGGACCCAAAAGAATACACATGTTTATACACACTTCAACATGAGTGTTATACACGTTTCACGCCACCTCTGAATCAATGACTTTCTTCGACGTGGTCTCTGGTTAAATGTAATGCACTATGTAAGGGAATAGGTGCCATTTCAACGTGTGCAATTTCAAACGCAGCCATTGTGATTTATAATCATTCACTCCGACAAATGGCTACATTTTCCACATGACTGAAATATTACATTGCACTCATACACTATCTTCCTTGAATTATGTGAATTTTCTAAAAACACTCAAGTAAGAAGTCTTCACACGCGGTGTTCCTGACCGCGTTTCACTTTTACGGGAAGAGAGCATAACACATAGCAGAAATCCCATCAGCGTTGGACTGAGGCCAGGCACGAACAAGGCCCGGATTCACTGAAGCCAGTGTGCCTGTGTGTGTGATAGAGCAGGCAGCTGCTTTCCCCTCTATGGACCCCTCAATTACTATCTCCAGTACGTTACTGTCTGACATTCTTTACTCTTATTACCTTACTCTTTTGTTTCAGACTGTTTCATGGGGAGAAAACCTAGGATATTGAGGATAATGTAGTTTCAAGATAATGTATCCCGGGTTCCTTCCTTCAACTGTTAAAAGTTCACTATCCTCCATATTTATACCTTACTATGTTTCCTGCTCGTTTCTTTGAAAAACCTTTGAGATTGAGGATAATGTGTGATAATATATGTATCCCTTCTGAACATTATCTCCTTCAACTGTTAAAAGTTCACTGACTATCCTATCCTTCCCCATTTGTTTGGAAGGAGTCTTTCTCCGGTAAGTTCAGCGTCCTGTACATGCGGTTGCTCGTGGCGACTCGTATAATAACGATTCCAGAATTGGAATGTGGTTCTCAAGAATAGATGCAGAAATACTCATGCAAAGACAGACATGCTCTTCACTGTGTCTCCACTGCTGTCAGAAGTCATTACATACAAGCGGCCGTGCCAGAATCCCTCACTGAGCTCTGCATTCAAGTTCTTCCAACCCTGGAGAGAGAGGGAGAGAGAGAGGGGGAGAGAGAGAGAGAGGGGAGGGTGAGGGAGAAAGAGGGGGGAGAAAGGGGAGAGAGAGAGAGAGAAAGGGGGGAGAGAGAGAAAGGGGGAGAGAGGGAGAGAGAGAAAGGGGGAGAGAGGGAAAGAGTGAGTGGAAGGTAGGGAGAGGGGGAAGAAGGCCAATATTAAAAAGTTGCCAAATGTTTTCTTCCCTGCTTTTATTTAAGCTCTCTCCTTCGTTGCTAATGGAAACTGCAATAAAAAAAAATTGCGATCTGGCTGATTTCAATTTCCTCCTTTAAAAAAAGCGTAATCATTAACATTGATAATGATGACATTAGTATAAGGGTGTCTTTGTAAAAATCAGAACATTTAAATTAATCAATGACTTATGATTTCTTGTTCAGACATGTGGCTTTGATTGTACTTTAGGGGGAGAGAGAAGAGAGGGAGACAGAGAGAGAGAGAGAGAGAGATAGATGGGGAGGGAGAGAGGGAAAATGAGAAAGAATGAAGGAGAGAGGTATAGGGAGGATTACAGGGAGACAGATAGAGCAAGAAATAGGGTGGGAGAGAGACAGAGAGGGGGACATAGAGAGGGGAAAACAGAAGTAGGGAGGGGGAAACAGAGACCGAGAGGGGGAAACAGAGACCGAGAGGGGGAAACAGAGACTGAGAGGGAAAACAGAGACCGAGAGGGGAAACAGAGACTGAGAGAGGGAAACAGAGACCGAGAGGGGGAAACAGAGTCCAGAGGGGGAAACAGAGGCCGAGAGGGGGAAACAGAGGCAGGGAGGGCGAAACAGAGGCAGGGAGGGCGAAACAGAGACCGAGAGGGGAACAGAGGCAGGGAGGGGGAAACAGAGGCAGGGGAGGGCGAAAGAGACCGAGAGAGGGAAAAGAGAGGATAGTGAAAGGTATAAGGAGGGGAGAGAGAGGGAACAACAAAGTGAAAGAGAGAGGCAGAGTATAGGCTAGAGAGGGACTGTGTGTGAGACGGTAAGCCGACATTTTAAGTCAGAGAGAGTAACAGCTTTTCTCCTGGCTCAAGGTGCAGACCAGGTATGATGTCATATCTCCTTTCTCTCCACAGGCCCAGGAGGGACCAGGGTCCTGGACAGCATCCTTGGCTTCTCTCCACACACACGCACACACACACACACACATACACACACATGCACGCGCACGCGCACGCACACGCGCACGCGCACACAACACAACACACACTCCCGTTCCCTCCCGGACTCTGTGCTCTTATCGTTGGGCTCAGGAGATTGTTCCGGGCCAGGCAGGCACCACATGTTCGCACACTGAGTGGATCCCTCAGGGGAGTGAGGAGAGGAAGCACCGGTCTGGGACAGAGAGAGAGAGTGAGTCAGGCTTTGAACCTCACAACAGAACAGAGCTAGCTGCTATGTAAGTTCACACACCGGTCAGAGCCAACAACAGCTCTATAGCCAGGAGCATCAACATGTGGAACCACCACAACTTCTTCAGAGAGGTTCCACTGTGGTAGTGTGTTTGTTAACTGCTTTGCCTCAGAGTACACCATGTAAGGATACCCCCCTGGTTCAGAAACACCAAAGTAGCTCATTTTATTATATTCTATTCTCACGGTGCGTTCTGAAGCTAAACAGATTACAAACTACCTCAGCCCAACTAGTCATTTATTTTCAACCCCACTCATCTTGGTTTCCTGTAAACAAAGCGTACATGGGCCAAGGTCTCATCATCTCTAACGGAATTAACCAGAAGAGATCAGCACGCACCCCTGGAGACAGAGGCACTGAGAGGGAGATGGACGGGCTTTTGGAAAAACAATAACTATGAAAATCATCACATTATCATTCTGGAAGGACCCTTCCCAGCAGGAAACCAGAGGGGCTGTGGAACAGGTTGGAGACAGAGGAAAGTTGAGCTCCAGAGCCAGACATGCAGTATAGAGAGAGCCAGGCAGCCAGGCCCTGCTTTAGCCATTACCTAGCGCCTCGATAGGAGGAGACGGGGGGAGGGGATGGGAGACAGGGAGAGATGGGGAGGTTGAAGGTTGGAGACTTATGGTATGTGCAGTGAATTGTGGTTTTAACCTTTTACTGCAGTGGGCTAAATCAGGGTCACACAGAGTGATTCTTGGTAGTCTTAAACAAATCTACTTTGAAACAAAAGTATACACCTCATACACATGGATTCGGGCTTAAAAAGAAGACACCTGTACCATGTCAGATATAGAGATGAAATGTATTACATTTTGAGTTTGCATCCCAATATTACACTTTATATACACATCACAGAAGACTGAAATATAACAAAACTGTTTGACATAGAAACACCAGATTTTCGTCGTTAAAAAAAAAAATATTAATAGCATTCCCCATGAGGCCAAAGAGGGTGCGCTTTTGGTCATTGACTGCAGGAAAGGGCTATAGCAAGAATGAAAACACAGAGGTAGACTCGGATGACATGACAATCACCTGCTCGTGAAAAGAAAGTAAGCGTCTGTCTGTCAGCTGAATTTACATTTCAATTTTAGTGCATTTCAGCTGAGACAGGGAGGACATGACATGCTTATGACAGGCTATAACCTGCCATGCTGATGAAATACAACAGGTCAGCTATAGTACCACTGTATATCAGGCTGACAATGCATCAAAAGCAAGTAAACCACTAAGACCTACCCTGTAACTGCATATGTCTACTTTCGGTCTCTGTGAGGCCCTGTTAGAGGCTAGAGGCCTTTTCCTTTTCAACACACAAGGACAACAACTAGACAGAATACCCCGGAGGCTAGACCTAGTTCTTAGAGTATTAATTCACAGGAAGGTCTCCATTTCAAGAGAAAAATACATGGGGGAGGGGGCGTAAAGTGAAAGACTTGGGGAGAAAGAGGGAGGGAGGGAGGGAGGGAGAGGGGGTTTAAGAGAAAGACATGAGGGAGAAAGAGAGGGAGGAAGGGAGAGGGGATTAAGAGAAAGACATGAGGGAGAGAGAAAGAGTGAGGAAGCGAGAAGGAGGCTCAAGGTTTTTTTTTGGAAATGTGACCTTCCCTCCTCTCCTTGTCTGAGATCTCGTATCTCACTGTCAGGAAATACCTGTCCAGGACAAGATAGGCTGACAGGACTCTGACACAGAGGTACCATTGTTCCTCCTGTGAGGGCCATCGAGGGCAACGTGAAAGGGGGGAAGTCACAGCCCACGACACAGGACCAAACAGTACCCTACTGGCCAAATCTGAGCCAGAGAAGAAGGAGTCGCACTCAACACCCACACTGTACATTAAATGGCTGTGACTCATTCAGTCATTGAGGACAGTAAAAGAACAAGTTTAAAATCCCAAGTGGCTGGTAAGGGCTATTGTGTGGACTGAGGAGAAGTCAGCAGCCAAAAGGGATCTATAAAGAAAGATCGGAGATCCTCAAGCAGCACAGGAGTCATTTGTAATCGCACAGAACCTTGATCAGTGCTACTGTATTCTCAACGAGCATAAACACAGTCAGTCCTGATCACACACTCTCCTTTTCACTGTGGCACACTGGCTCTTCAGATGAGGGTGTAATGACTGTTTATGCTAACCACATGGTTTAGACTTAGGGAGCGCTGAGGATGCTGCCAGAGGATATGGGTTTGGATGTCAAAGACCACTGCACCGCATACCCCGCTGTGTGTCTGAGTAGCTAGCTAGTCATCCTATGGATACTTTGGTTCATACAAACGACAAATCACTGTCAAGGTGGTGGATTTGTTTTAGCAGCCATTAATGAGACTCTGTTTCTCTACAGAGGTCCTTGGAAACTATATTTGGGCGTCAAATAATGTTTAATTCTGTTATTTGACATCAGTTTTTGTTCTTTTAATTCTGGTCATTCTGATAAACCACAGAGACTTTCTTAGCCTGCTCATTTGTTAAGATAGATTCTGTCAGGGCTTGGCAGTGGAGGCCAGGGTGTGACTGTATTGAGGGTGGGACCATTAGTCTATCTGGCTATGTTTGTGAGAGGTCATTGCACACACACACACATGGCAACATGATATGGGCGAGTTTCACATCCACTACACACACACACACACACACACACACACACACACACACACACACACACACACACACACACACACACACACACACACACACACACACACACACACTAATGATGCAGGGGTCATGAAATATTGTGTGGATGAAGGGCGGATGGGTGGCGGGCGGGCGATAAAGAGAAAACAATACCTCATAAAAATACATAAATGCATTTTGGTTTTTCTTTCATTATTTTAGGCATTAGTGCACAAGCCTAAGCTTGAGGGCCAAATAGCCTACATGCCAATCGCTAAGTTAATGTCCACGGAGGCAAAAAGGACCATGTTGGAGTTTCATTCAATAGGAGTTGAAAATAAAGAGTTAGGCTTGGATGCATAGTAGGCCACAGTTCCCTTGACGTGCCACAGGCCTAATTGTAGTCCACATCTTGTGACTGTCAAATTTGTATAGCACCTCACAATCATCACATAATATAGCCGCCACTGCTATCATCCTCTTTTACCACAATCTTTCCCAAATATTACTTTTCTGGCCCTCCCTTCTCTTTATTTTCAACTCACCATGTCGCATCTTTTCTATTATTGAATTAAACTATAGATATATCTATTTATATTTGAGATTCTTCAAATCGCCACCCTTTGCCTTGATGACAGCTTTGCACACTCTTGGCCTTCTCTCAACCAGCTACATGAGCTACATGAGGAATGCATTGCAATTAACACGTGTGCTGATTCAGAGGAGTTGGGTTAAATGCGGAAGACACATTTCAGTTGAATACATTCAGCTGGACAACTGACTAGGTATCCCCTTTCCCTTTTTAAAAGTTAATATGTGGAATTTATTTCCTTCTTAAAATGCGTTTCAGCCAGTCAGTTGTGTTGTGACAAGGTAGGGGGGATATACAGAAGATAGCCCTATTTGGTAAAAGACCTAATCCATATTATGGCAAGAACAGCTCAAATAAGCAAAGAGAAATGACAGTCCATCATTACTTTAAGACATGGTCAGTCAATATGGAAAATTTCAAGAACTTATATTTGAGATTCTTTAAATAGCCACCCTTTGCCTTGATGACAGCTTTGCACACGCTTGGTATTCTCTCAACCAGCTTTACCTGGAATGCATTCAACAGTCTTGAAGGTGTTCCCACATATGCTGAGCACTTGTTGGCTGCTTTTCCTTCACTCTTTTAAAAAAAAAAGTTTTTATTTCACCTTTATTTAACCAGGTAGGCTAGTTGAGAACAAGTTCTCATTTGCAACTGCGATCTGGCCAAGATAAAGCATAGCAGTGTGAACAGACAACACAGAGTTACACATGGAGTAAACAATTAACAAGTCAATAACACTGTAGAAAAAAAGGGGAGTCTATATACATTGTGTGCAAAAGGCATGAGGAGGTAGGCGAATAATTACAATTTTGCAGATTAACACTGGAGTGATAAATGATCAGATGGTCATGTACAGGTAGAGATATTGGTGTACAAAAGAGCAGAAAAGTAAATAAATAAAAACAGTATGGAGATGAGGTAGGTAGGTAAAAATGGGTGGGCTATTTACCGATAGACTATGTACAGCTGCAGCGAGGTCCGACTCATCCAAACCATCTCAATTTGGTTGAGGTCGGGGGATTGTGAAGGACTGGTCATCTGATGCAGCCCTCCATCTCTCTCCTTCTTGGTAAAATAGCCCTTACCCAGCCTGGAGGTGTGTTGGGTCATTGTCCTGTTGAAAAACAAATGGTAGTCCCACTGAGCCCAAACCAGATGGGATGGTGTATCGCTGCAGAATGCTGTGGTAGCCATGCTGGTTAAGTGTACCTTGAATTCTAAATAAGTCACAGACAGTGTCACCAGCAAAGGAACCCCACAGCATCACACATCCTCCATCCACACCATAACACCTCATCCTCCATGCTTTACGATGTAAAATACATATGCAGACCATCCGTACTCCCACACCCCGTCTCACAAAGACACGGTTGTTGGACCCAAAAATCTCCAGACCAAATGACAAATTTCCACTGGTCTAATGTCCATTGCTCGTGTTTCTTGGCCCAAGCAAGTCTCTTCTTCTTATTGGTGTCCTTTAGTAGTGGTTTCTTTGCAGCAATTCAACCAAGAAGGCCTGATTCACACAATTCCCGAACAGTTGACGTTGAGATGTCTCTTACTTGAACTCTGAAGCATTTATTTGGGCTGCTATTTCCGAGGCTGGTAACTCAAATGAACTTATCGTCTGCAGCAGAGGTGACGTTGGATCCTCCATTCCTGTGGCGGTCCTCATGAGAGCCAGTTTCATCATAGCTCTTGATGGTTTTTGCGACTGCACTTGAAGAAAAGTTCTTGAAATGTTCCATATTGACTGACCATGTCTTAAATTAATGATGGACTGTCGTTTCTCTTCGCTTATTTGAGCTGTTCTTGCCATAATATAGACTAGGCATTTTACCAAGTAGGGCTATTATCTGTATACCCCTACTTTGTCACAACACAACTGATTGGCTCAAACGCATTAAGGAAAGAAATTCCACATATTAACTTTTAACAAGGCATACCTGTTAATTGCAATGCATTCCAGGTGACTACCTCATGAAGCTGGTTGAGAGAACGCCAAGAGTGCGCAAAGCTGTCGTCAAGGCAAAGGGTGGCTATTTGAAGAATCTCAAATATAAAATACATTTTGATTTGTTTAACATTTTTTGGTTACTATACATGATTCCATATGTGTTATTTCATAGTGTAGAAAATAGTTTTAAAAATAAAGAAAAATCCTTGAATGAGTAGGTTCTAAAACCTTTGACTGGTAGTGTACATTTATGGATTTTTAAGTTAGTGTTCTTCTCATTATTCAATCATCCACGCCCAACCACCCTTTATCCACACAATATTTCATAACCCTAAATCTGCCCGCCCTGCAGATATAACTGTGGGGACTGCAGGTTATGAGTCAATGCGCACATCTCTAACATACATATACAGACAGACAGACACACACACACACCTGATTGCTCAGTGTACCCAGGGTTGGGTAGAGAGCAGAACGTTAGCATCTGGGACCTCAATTCCAGGGTGCATAGCGTAGTGTAACCCTATCCCCCTTGCTCACACAAACACACACACAAACACGTACACACACCCACTTACACACACTGGAGTGAGCAGGTCCTGAGGGCTTGGCCATCCGCCAGCCTTGTATGGGCGTCATGCTAAGCCATGTCTTTAAGGCGTAGCCATTGTTTCAGAGAGAGAGAGAGAGAGAGAGAGAAAGGGAGAGAGAGAGAGAGAGAGAGAGAGAGAGAGAGAAAGAGAGAAAGAAAGAAGAGAGAAAGAAAGAAAGAGAGAAAGAAAGAAAGAAAGAGAGAAAGAAAGAATAGATCGAGAGAGAGAGAGAGAGAGAGAGAGAGAGAGAAAGAGAAGAGAGAGAAGAAAGAGAGAAAGAAAGAGAGAAAGAAAGAAAGAGAGAAAGAAAGAAAGAGAGAAAGAAAGAAAGAAAGAGAGAAAGAAAGAAATAGATAGATCGAGAGAGAGAGAGAGAGAGAGAGAGAGAGAGATGGAGAGAGAGAGAGAGAGAGAGAGAACACACAGCGAAAAATGAGTTGTGACCCAGGGCTTTCCTGACATCCGCCTTAGTAATCGGAGTGCCGAGAGAAAGCACTGCTGCTGTTGGAATAACAGACACAGGACATACCGTTGTTCCCGCCCATATCATCATCATCATCATGAAGCCAGCCAGCCCCCGCTATAACCCAGCACACACATACAGGCACACACCAACCACGGGCACGCATGCATGCATAGACAGACACAGCCCCAGCAGTATGCCGTTTTGGTGTCCTCCCTGTCTCAGTATGTTTGGCATCAAGTCTCTTTATGTTCAGCATAAGTCCTGTTATGTTGTGGACGCTCAAGTGCGTCTTTCCCTTATCTGGAAATACTCTATTGTCTGTAGGATAGTGCTTGGCTTGTTCAACCAGACAGTTGTCAAAAGTGTGAAGGTCAGTCAAGTGTCATGGGTAGATACTGTCTTTCTGTACTGTCCTGACAACATACAGTGGTGTAAGCAGTGTGCCCCTAAGCCCTGAATTTATCCTCACAACGGTCTAACATATAGGTTAGCAAGCAGGGCATTGTCAAAGCAAAGCAAAGCACTAAAACAGTCAATTATTGGATGCTGTGAATTTGACGAACACTGCCTGAGGAAAAGGAACGTTGCTGGCCGGGTTGTGATGTGTTGCAGCCTGTTTAACAGTGTAATATCATTGTTATGGCCATTGTTAAGATGGCGCCGATGAAGAAGGCTGATGTTTTACGTGTCCAATTGTGTTTTTTGTTTGTTTCTTTGCATTGTTTGTTTGTTATTTTTTGTAACTTATTTTGTACATAATGTTGCTGCATAATGTTGTCTCTTATGACCGAAAATAACTTCTGGACATCAGAACTGCGATTACTCACCACTTACTGGCAGAATCCTTTTTTTCCCTTTAACGAGTCTGACCAGCCCGACGTGAATGACATACTGCTTTCCCGGGAACAGGCCTAGATCCAAGTCATTTGCGTGAAGAGGAGGCGGAAAAAAAGGGCCCGGAAGGCGGGCTGCCTTCTGAGAATTCGTAGGTGATCCCCACTGCCTTCCATTCTGCTTGCAAACGATACATTCAAAACTGTACATCTTATGCTTCAAGGAGTCGTGGCTTAACGACGACATTATCAACATACAGCTGGCTGGTTATATGCTGTATCGGCAGGATAGAACAGCGGCGTCTGGTAAGACAAGGGGCTGTGGACTATGTATTTTTGTAAATAACAGTTGGTGCGCGATATCTAAGGAAGTCTTGAGGTTTTGCTCGCCTGAGGTAGAGTATCTCATGATAAGTTGTACAGTAGACCACACTATCTACCTAGAGAGTTTTCATCTGTATTGTTCGTAGAGGTCTACATACCACCACAGACTGAGGCTGGCACTAAGACCACACTCAATGAGCTCTATTCCACCATAAGCAATCAGGAAAGCGCTCACCCAAAGGCGGCCTCCTAGTGGCCGGGGACTTTTCAACTCTTCAACTTTACTTTAATGCAGAGAAACTTAAATCCATTTACCAAATTTCTATCAGCATGTTAAATGTGCAACCAGAGGGAAAAAACTCTGGACCACCTTTACTCCACACACAGAGACGCATACAAAGCTCTCGCTCGCCCTCCTCCAATCTGACCATAATTATATCCTCCTGATTCCTGCTTACAAGCAAAAATGTATGCAGGAAGCACCAGTGACTCGATCAATAAAAAAGTGGTCAGATGAAGCAGATGCTAAGCTACAGGACTGTTTTGCTAGCACAGACTGAAATATGTTCCGGGATTCCTCTGATGACATTGAGAAGTACACCACATCAGTCATTGGTTTCATCAATAAGTGCATTGATGACATCGTCCCCACGGTGACCGTACGTACATATCCCAACCAGAAGCCATGGATTACAGGCAACATCCGCACTGAGCTAAAGGCTAGAGCTGCTGCTTTCAAGGAGCGGGACTCTAACCCGGAAGCTTTTAAGAAATCCCGCTATGCCCTCTGATGAACCATCAAACAGGCAAGCGTCAAAACAGGACTTAGATCGAATCGTACTACACCAGCTCACCATTACAGACTACAAAGGGAAGCACAGCTGAGAGTTGCCCAGGGACACGAGCCTACCAGATGAACTAAACTACTTCTATGCTTGCTTCGAGCACCGGCTGTTCCGGAGAACTGTGTGATCACGCTCTTCGCAGCCTATGTGAGTAAGACCTTTCAACAGGTCAACACTCACAAGGCCGCAGGGCCAGACGAATTACCAGGATGTGTACCCGAGCATGCGCTGACCAACTGGCAAGTGTCTTCACAGACATTTTCAACCTCTCCTGTCTGAGTCTGTAATACCAACATGTTTCAAGCAGACCACCATAGTCCCTGTTCCCAAGAACACTAAGGTAACCTGCCTAAATGACTACTGACCTGTAGCACTCACGTCTGTAGCCATGAAGTGCTTTGAAAGGCTGGTCATGGCTCACATCAACACCATTATCCCAGAAACCCTAGACCCACTCCAATTTGCATACCGCCCCAACAGATCCACAGATGATGCAATCTATATTGCACTCCACACTGTCCTTTCCCACCTGGACAAAAGGAATACCTATGTGACAATGCTATTCATTGACTAACGCTCAGCGTTCAACACCATAGTGCCCTCAAATCTCATCAATAAGCTAAGTACCCTGGGACTAAACACCTCCCTTTGCAACTGGATCCTGGACTTCCTGACGGGCCGCCCCTAAGTGGTAAGGGTAGGTAACAACACATCCGCCACGATGATCCTCAACTCAGGGGCCCCTCAGGGGTGCGTGCTCAGTCCCCTCCTGTACTCCCTGTTCACTCATGACTGCATGGCCAGGCACGGCACAATCATTAAGTTTGCCAATGACACAACAGTGGTAGGCCTGATCACTGACAACGATGAGACAGCCTATAGGGATGAGGTCAGAGACCTGGCCATGTTGTGCCAGGACAACAATCTCTCCCTCAACGTGATCAAGACAAAGGAGATGATTGTGGACCACAGAAAAAGAGGACCAAACTACCCCACCAATCTCATCGACGGGGCTGCAGTGGAGCAGGTTGAGAGCTTCAAGTTCCTTGGTGTCCACATCACCTACAAACTAGCATGGTCCAACAAGCACACCAAGACAACCGTGAAGGGCAGGGCACAACAAAACCTATCCCCCCTCAGGAGACTGAAAATATTTGGCATGGGTCCTCAGATCCTCAAAAGGTTCTACAGCTACACCATCGAGACCATCCTGACTGGTTGCATCACTGCCTGGTATGGCAACTACTCAGCCTCCAACCGCAAGGCACTACAGAGGGTAGTGCGTAGGGCCCAGTACATCACTGGGGCAAAGGTTCCTGCCATCCAGGACCTCTATACCAGGCGGTGTTAGAGGAAGGCCCTAAAAATGGTCAAAGACTCCAGCCACCCTAGTTATAGACTGTTCTCTCTGCTACCACACGGCAAACAGTACCGGAGCGCCAAGCCTAGGTCCAAGAGACTTCTAAACAGCTTCTACCCCCAAGCCATTTAAACTGGATTGTTAGTTAGGGGCTCGTAAGTAAGCATTTCACTGTAAGGTCTACTACACCTGTTGTATTCGGTGCATGTGACTAATACCATTTGATTTGATTTGATTATGGTGCATGTATGTTACATAATACTGGACAGTAATATGTAGTATTTTGAAACACACTATACCACCTTGCTTTGTTCTGTTTGTACTTATATGGGTCCATCCATACGGTATGGTGATACATAGCTAATAATAACCAGGCCTTTTCGTGACTGAAAAACCCTGGTGATGAGCCATGCGCGATGCTGCTAGCAGAAACACATGGAAGGATTGGAGGCTTACAGTCATACAGATGAGTCTGTCTCCCAAGACAGTAACCACACACTTTCACTCTAAACACACTCCCCTACCCAGGCCCTGCAGCCGTGGTGGTCCCAGGAACTGTCCTCACTCCTGACACCATCTCATAAGTCTAAATAATGCCCACACAGACCCAAATGTCTCGTTTGTGCACGAGCGCGCACACACAGACATGTAGGCATCCGCACAGACACACATACACACACTGTTTTCACACACACACACATTTTCTCTCACTTTCGATTCACAGCCAAAGATAAACACTAGGAAAATCAGCATTTTTTGCAACCAGAGGGGTTAAAAACTCTCAAGTTCAAACTTCTTCTCCCTGGCCCAGCCTGTTCTCCCTGGGCTGTTCCAATCTCTCTCTGGAGCTGACTGTGTTTGATGATCAGAGGGAACATCTTCAGGGGGTGGTCCGACTCAGGGAGGGTCTCTTTCTCTCTCTACCTCCCTTGCTGTTTCTCCCTTCCTCTCTCTCTCTCTCCCTCTTTATCTCTGTCTTTCTCTCTCTCTTTCTCTCCTTCTCCCTCTCTGTCTCTCCCTCTGCACTTTGGAAGCAGGAGGCAAGCAGCAGTCAGGGGAGGCAACGATGGGTATTTTCTGACCTGTATATGACCTTCAGAAAGCACAGACACATGCTCTCGCTCCTTGTATTGCATGTGATGTGATTACAAAGAACTTGCTTGAAAATGAGATGGTATTTTTGTCCCGTCAATGTAATTTTTAAACGTAACATAGATGTAGCTAGCAGCAGACGGATTCAGTATGTTGGAAATCTGAAGGTACTGTTGTCTCCTTCAATGTATGATTCAAATCTGATACTTCCATGTAGAATAAAGAAAATGATTTTGTTCCTGTGTGTTTTAACAACAGTGCCTATTAACTAGGCACTGCCCACAGCGGTTCATAGATTTTTCTCAGCAGAACAGATGACACATTGCATGCCTCCCAAATGGCACCTTAGTCTGTATAAAGTGCACTACTTTGACTAGGGCCTATAGGATAGTGCACCATGTAAGGAATATGGGTGCCATTTGGGATGCAAAGATTCAGATGGATATCTCATGATGAAGGATCCTTCCTATCAGAGGTAGACAGGAGGAGAGAAGGGAGACCTGAGTTGTTCCGGGAGCAATTGCCGCTCGTTGCCTAGCTGCATAAACTTTTGGACAAAACATTTCACTACAAAATGTACTTTCAAATGTTTTTCTACTGGAGCTGGATGAATAAATGCCCTATGCCCTTATAACAGCCGAGTGGACTGTAGCAAAACTTTCTCCATCCAACTTAAATTGGCTCGCAAAGCCGGGTCGGGGCACATTTGTTTCATTCCGGATTCCAGACCTTAGCTAGCTCTACTGATTTATAGGCTAGCGGTTTCCCTGAGCAACCAAAAAGTTTCCTGATTGAGGTAACTGGAGCGTAGAGGGAACTTTATTGAAGCGCATGGCATGCTGGGACTAATTTGCGTCGCCCCATTGAGACGTCCGTATGAATTTAAGAAGCTGGGTGTCCCAAATGGCACCCTATCCCTATATGGTGCACTACTTTTTGACCAGATCCCTATGGGCCATTTTCAAAAGTAGTGCACTATATAGGGATAGGTGGGATTTGGTATGCAGGCAGTGAAAATCTCAAAGCTGACTATTAAGGAGAGGTGACTACACTTAAATATAGTGTTGTGTCACTTCCTAAAAAGGAGGAAGTAGTTGTCCGTAGGGGAGAATGAAGTACATTTTGTGTTGAACGTTGGAACCAACTGCACAGTGTGGCTTTGTATGCGTTTACTGTATTTCTGTGTCCGTTGGGCCCCGTGTAGGTCTCTATATCCAGATACATATATTATGTCGGAGTCCCAAACTGCACCCTATTCTCAACCTAGTTTACTACATTTGACTGGGCCCTATGGGCCCTGGTCAAAAGTAGTGCACTTTATAGGGAATAGGGTGCAATTTGGGTCGCATCAAACATCATTCCATGCTACAGAGGTGGACGCAGGCAGGCTGGAGGGTTAAGAGAGAGATTCTGAATTTGTGTTTAGCTCTGGGCGGTCAGGGTGGTCTAGTCTGTGACGACATTTGGTTTATGTTGTGTGTTTTTTAAACATGACTGCCTACCCTGCAGATCATCCTGCTCTGTTTACTGTCACTGGTGAGAGGAGAGGAGATGTGGTAGACCAGTGCCCTCACGTAGTGGGTGAAAAAGAGCTTTAAGTGAGATACTGAGTGTACAAAACATTAGGGAACCCAGCTCTTTCCATGACATAGACTGACCAGGTGAATCTAGATGAAAGCTATGATCCCATATTGATGCCACTTGTTAATTTCCACTTCAATCAGTGTAGATGAAGTGGAGGAGACAGGTTAAAGAAAGGGTTTTTAAGACTTGAACAATTGAGACATGGATTGTGTATTTGTGCCATTCAGGTGAATGGGCAAGACAAGTGCCTTTAGACCCGGGGTATGGTAGTAGGTGTTAGGCGCTGGTTTGTGAGTCAACAACTGCAACACTACTGGGTTTTCCACGCTCAACAGTTTCCAGACATCCAGCCAACTCCGAACACAACTGTGCAACGCATTAGAGTCAGCATGGGTCCAGCATCCCTGTACTTTCGACCTGCCCTAGTACAGTTCATGCCCTGACGAATTGGGCAAAATTAGGCATTGCAACTCAATATTAGAAAAGGTGTTTATAATGTTTTGTAGAGTCTTGCCCCTGAACAAAGGTGAGGGGGAATGATGAAGTGTGTGAGTTCCATTGGTCATAGGGAATGTACAGTTTTAGGCGCTACAGATTACAGTGGGCTCCTAAAATTACTAGCAAAGGAGAAATTCATGTTACCTGATCGTAATGTTTTTTGGGGGAATAGGCTTTTCCAAGAGCAACATAGCATTTGTGACAGTTTTACAAGTGTTACATAAATGTATCTTCTAGTAGAATTGTTAAACTAAACTGACTGCCTACCCTACTGTAGCTATTCTCAAATGACCAGCAGAGCAGAAAGCACAGCATCTCCACTGTGATTGAACAAAACCAGGCTCTGAACACAAAGCATGGTGAGCCAACCCTAATGCTGTAACGCTGTGTAACAGGAAGATGGGTTTGGGTCTCTCCATGAGAACCAACGTGTTCATCTCTCTACCAGCAGATAGCAGCGCCGACAGCCATCACTGCCCTGTTTTGTTTGTGTTAAGATTTTCTGGACAGGCATAAATGAGGGGTTCGTTGTCTTCTGTGGACCCGGTAATCATTGTGCCGGAATGTTCCCCCACGCAGCCAGGGCTCTCGCCCACCTCCCTGCCAATCACCAGTGACAAAGCTGAGCCGTGTCTGAATGACCTATTGTCCCCCACCGAGGGAGGGGATAGAAAGGGGGTAGCGATCGGTTTCGCTCAGTGGGCACCATAACCAGTACTACCAGCACCACAACTAGGGAGTTCTGAAGGGGAGGAGCTGGAGGTAAACAGTGCCAGAAAGAACATCATCGAGGCCATGGACTTGAGGGGGAGGTTCTTAAGGTTCTCAGTTCTGGTTGCAAACAGGTTGTAACGATGTCATGAGAATGCCTTCCCCCAGTGTATAAGGCTATGTCTCTAACACATGTACTGCTAGACACAGGTAGCTATTGTAGCAGCTACATGATAGGAAAATTAGAATGGTTTCTTGTTTAGATCAAAAATAAAATAAATGTGATACTAACTGGTAATAGGTCTACTCTGTTGAGCTGAAAACAAGAACACTTTAGTTCCTTCACTTGAGATACGTTCACAAGTTTCATACATATCATGCTGTGTGCCTTTGGCTTTACATTTAAAAAAAAAAATGTAGCTGGTTGCGGTATATTGTACACATTTGTGTACATCAGTAGTTAAACCTTGATAATAGGCAGGGAATTCCTACAGCGCTGTAGACAACACTTCACCAGCTCCTTGGAGCTGCAGTGGAAAAAATGATGGAAACGCCAAACATTTCCAGAGTCCTTCCATGCTCTTCCTCCACTTCCATTGTTTCATCCCTGGGGGGTGAAGCCTAAATCTGCCACTATGCTGTTTTTACTGGAAGACAAAACAACATTCAGATTTAATCACCAGTCAACGTGAGCCAGTGAATGTAACACATGTCCCCATGCTATGGAAAATGGGCCCAGAGCCCATCTAAATACTCTGAAATGATGTGACAAAGACATGCCACGGCCAGCCAACTGGAAAAACTGCAACTTGTAACCCTTGGCTGGCCCTTCATACGGAGGTCATGCAGGGCAACAACTCCTGTGACTATGTAAACATGGGTGTAATGGGGCCAGACTTTAACAAGTCCAAGCCAGGTTCACTTCTTCACCAAAATAGAGAGATTTATCCAACAGTCTAGAATTCTGTAGTGACCATACGGTAGGTTACATACACAGCAGCAGCACTCAGCCTGGCGGCATGACTCTGACCTTACAGTATGTGAGGTTCCGCTACCAGGTCACAGATGTAAAAGGATACAAGGACACAAGGAGATAAGGTACGGTCATAGACATAGGACACATTCTGCCACTTCTGTAGCTTGTCAGGAGCAAATACTAAAACGTCTGACTTTCAGTGAATCTTAATCAAAAGAATCCTCTCACAAATGCTTTCAACAATGGCGCTAAAGAGTCCTAATCAGTCTCTAGCCGACGACTCAAACTATCTACAGACGTAAATCTGAGGCTGTGTCCCCTTTTCTCTTCCATCCCTCTGTCCCTCCCTCTATATGTTTACAGCAGGCGGTATGTCAGACACTGGCCCGTTTCAATTGTTTATTCTTAGACACGAGCCCACCTCCGAGTACTAACACTAAAACCCCAAACCCTCTGTGTCTTTGTGGTTGAAACAACAGGACCACCTCATGCTAATGATAAAACATACAGGGCGATATAAAGTGCATTCGGGAAAGTATTCAGACACCTGACTTTTTCCACATTTTCTTACGTTACAGCGTTATTCTAAAATGGATCAAATCAAATCAAATCGCATCGATCTACGCACAATACCCATAATGACAAAGCAAAAACAGGTTTTTAGAAATACCTTATTTACATAAATATTCAGAGCCTTTGCCATGAGACCTATATCTCAGAGCCTTTGCTGTTACAGACTTATATCCATCCTGACCTGCCTTTCTAAAGTCTAGGAGAAGCCAAGTGAACAAACAGACCACCGACCATTTCGAATCCCACCGTACCTTCTCCGTTAGGCAATCTGGTTTCCGAGCTGGTCACATGTGCACCTCAGCCACGCTCAAGGTCCTAAATTATATCATAACCGCCATCGATAAAAGACAGTACTGTGCAGCCGTCTTCGTTGACCTGGCCAAGGCTTTCGACTCTGTCAATCACTGTATTCTTATTGGCAGACTCAACAGCCTTGGTTTCTCTAATGACTGCCTCGCCTGGTTCACTAACTACTTCTCAGATAGAGTTCAGTATGTCAAATCGTAGGGCCTGTTGTCCGGACCTCTGGCAGTCTCTATGGGGGGGCCACAGTGTTCAATTCTCGGGCAGACTCTTTTCTCTGTATATATCAATGATGTCTCTCTTGCTGCGGGTGTCTCTTTGATCCACTTCTACGCAGACGACACCATTCTGTATACATCTGGCCCTTCTTTGGACACTGTGTTAACAAATCTCAAAACGAGCTTCAACACCATACAACACTCCATCTGTGGCCTCCAACTGCTCTGAAATGCTAATCAAACTAAATGTATGCTCTCCAACCGATCGCTGCCCGCACCCACCTGCCCGACTAGCATCACTACTCTGGACCGTTCTGACCTAGAATATGTGGATAACTATAAATACCTAGGTGTCAGGCTAGACTGTAAACCCTTCCAGACTCGCATTAAGCATCTCCAATCCAAAGCTCAATCTAGAATTGGCTTCCTATTTCACAAACAAAGCCTCCTTCACTCGTGCTGCCAAACATACCCTTGTAAAACTGACCATCTTACCGATCCTCGACTTTGGTGATGTCATTTACAAAATAAAACCAATTAAATGGTTTTGGCGACGAGTATGAAGTGAGGGCCAGCCAACGACTGCGCATAGGTCACAGTGGTGGGTAGTATATGGGTACTGGGTGACAAAACGGATGGCACTGTGATAGACTGCATCCAATTTGTTGAGTAGAGTATTGGAGGCTATTTTGTAAATGACATCACCGAAGTCGAGGGTAGGGGCA
This sequence comes from Oncorhynchus tshawytscha, assembly GCF_018296145.1. Lineage (NCBI taxonomy): Eukaryota > Metazoa > Chordata > Actinopteri > Salmoniformes > Salmonidae > Oncorhynchus > Oncorhynchus tshawytscha. The sequence continues at coordinate 4,716,170 of NC_056442.1, read as the reverse complement.
GTTGACCGGGTAGGGGGGCCAGGTGGAAAGCATGGCCAGCCTTAGAAAAATGCTTATTGAAATTCTCAATTATAGTGGATTTATCGGTGGTGACACTGTTTCCTAGCCTCAGTGCAGTGGGCAGCTGGGAGGAGGTGCTCTTATTCTCCATGGAATTTATGACCCAGAACTTTTTGAGTTTGTGCTACAGGATGCAAATTTCTGTTTGAAAAAATTTAATTGAATGGACATGATTTGGATAGGCACACACCTCCCATAATTTCTAAATAGCAGAAGTTTAGAACCACCAAGACTCCTCCTAGAGCTGGCTGCTTGGCCAAACCCGAGCACTCGGCTGAGAATGGCCTTGGTAACAGAGGGGACCAAGAATGCGTATGGTCACTCACAGAGCTCCAGAGTTCCTCTGTGGAGATGGGAGAACCTTCCAGAAGGAAAACCATCTCTGCAGCAATCCACCAATCATGTCTACGTTTTCAGGTAAGTCCCAGATGCAGGCAACGCTGGCAATAACAACAGTTTATTAATCCAACAGGGGCAGGCAAAGACAGGTCAAGGGGCAGGCAGAGGTCAGTAATCCAGATTGGTGAGGCAAAGGTACAGGATGGCAGGTGTCAGGGGCAGGCAGAAAAGGTCAACACCGAAAACTAGAAAAACAGGAACAAAACAAGAGACAGGAACAGAGGGTAAAACACTGATAAATTGACAAAACGAATTGGCAACAGACAAACAGAGAACACAGGGATAAATACACAGGGGATAATGTGGAAAGATAGGTGACCAATCTTTGAGGGAGGTGGAGGCAATTACAAAGACAGGTGAAACAGATTCAGGGTGTGACAAATCAGGTTTTATTGTAGAGTGGCCAGACAGGAGCCACTCCTCAATAAAAGGCACATGACTACCCACTTAAATTCTTGCCAAAAGGCACCTTAATGACTCTCAGACCATGAGAAACAAGATCTTCTGGTCTGATGAAACCAACATTGAACTCTTTGGCCTGAATGCCAAGTTTCACGCCTGAGAACTTGGCACTATCCTCACGGTGAAGCATGGTGGTGGCAGCATCATGCTGTGGGATGTTTTTCAGCAGCAGGGACTTGGTGACTAGTCAGGATTGAGGGAAAGATTAACAGAGCAAACTACAGAGAGATCCCTGATGAAAACCTGCTCCAGAGCGCTCATGACCTCAGATAGCGAAGGTTCATCTCTCTCCAACAGGACAACGACCCTAGCATCCAGCCAAGCAGGAGTGGTGTCGGGACAAGTCTGTGAATTTCTTTGAGTGGCCTAGCCAGAGCCCAGACTTGAACCAGATCTAACATCTCTATGAGACCTGAAAATAGCAGAGTGCAGCAACGCTCCCATCCAACCTGACAGAGCTTGAGAGGATCTGCAGAGAAAAAATGGGAGAAACTCAAATACAGGCGTGCTGCTTGCATGCCATACCCAGGAAGACTCTAGGCTGTAATCTCTGCCAAAATTGCTTCAACAAAGTACTGAGTAAAGGGTCTGAATACTTATTTGAATGTAATATTTCATTAAAAAATAAATCTTTAATACATTTGCAAAATATGTAGAAAAACCTGCTTTTGCTTTGACATTATGGGGTCTAGATTGATGAGGGGGAAAAAGTAATTCAATCCATTTTAGAATAAGGCTGTAACGTAACAAAATGTGGGTGAAAAAATCAAGAGGTCTGAATACTTTCTGAAGGCAATCAAGACATCAAGAGAGCATATGGCAAAATTATGCTAACAGTAACCTCTCGATCTATATGGATGATAACGGTTATCTAAAAGAAACTACAACAGTTTATACTACAGGGTGCATTTGTGAGACCATTGACATCCCACTTTGTCCGCAGCTCTCTGAGTCAACACACACATACAGTAGCGAGAGGAAAATAAACAGGCTGGGCTGTGCTGTTCTCCACAAATCTAAATATTGACTCTGCAACCTGTAATCACACAGTCTGGACAGAATAGCAATAAACATGTGTGTGTGGCGTGCGTGTGCGTGCGCGTGCCATACAATTAAGATTGATTTAATTGCTATTATTATTAAAGCACCATGGCTTCTTTATCTGTGACTATTTGAAGTCAAGTTTAAATATTTCTTCTTTCCTTTAGTCTTTCGACACAAAGGGTTTCTACAGATGGGTATTGTGAGCTTAAGGCCTGCTACACACACAGGCATCTGCTGTTAATTCTCATCCTTTTCATTTCATATGAATCACATACCAACATCTGACATCAAGGGACTTTTATCAATGGCCAGGAATAAAATGAAGGGAGCAATAAAAAAATCCAATAGGTTCTCAGAGGAGCATTTATCCCGAAATGCCAAGTTTCCACTGAACTGAACTCGTACATGACATCATAATAACAGCCATTAATCATCGCAATTACATGTGCATGCATGTGTGGCTCTGTGTGTATGTGTGTGTGTGTGTCTAAGTACGTCTGTGAAACTGGTCCGTGAAAAACACACACTCACACACCGGAAATTTGCACTAATGCTCCCAAGCCCTGCAGTCTCATATCAGGCTGTGAATCCAGATGATTTTGGGGCTGAAATGGACCTCTCTGCTCTGTTCGTCCTAAGTTGTTCCCCTCCCTACAGTTTAGACATAGGAGCATTGTCTTTCAAAGCCCTGTTGTTCTGTGGACTATAATGATAGCTTGCCCAAATACACTGCCATTGAATGAGACTGTTGAGCTAGCATTGGATTTTTTTTCTTTCTGGGTGAGTCTTTATGGCCCATTAGCGCCGTGGCGATGCTAAAACACTTCTGGCTCCGCTACACAGAGTCTGTATGAAATGTGTGTGTCTGGGCTATGTGTGTGTAAGGGTGTGTAAGGGTGTAAGGGTGTGTATGGGTGTGCTCCCGGTGCCAGAGGCAATCAGGGGAGTGCAGAGAGCACCGCACCTGGCAGAGGACCTGAGTGTCAGCGGAGAGAGAGGGGAGAGAGAGAGAAAGGGGGAAAACCTTTGACTCAGGGGAGAATAGATGAACAGACAGACAGACTCCTCTTTCACTTGACTGCATAACCTCTCAGTCCAAACAGAAGGATGTTCCATCGAAGTACTGATCCTTGGACAAACCCAAAACAAACATATCGGACACTAAAATAAATTAAGCTACCACTAATAGCAAGGCCATTCAAGGGGATCTTTGCTTTCATATTGAGAACTTTAAAACACAGAAGGAAACAAAGTAGCCAAGAGTTCGTGTAAGTAGTGTGTTAGCTGTACATCAAAAGAGCAGGTAGCTTTTGGCTGCCTATAAACTTCTACTTCTCTCTATCTCTACGTCTCTCTCTAAAGTCACTGCTGAA